>NC_000071.6:59380784-59635784 GCF_000001635.26 Mus musculus
CTCATAGTTCTGTGTCTTGTCTAGTTGTCATCAGAGATGCTTTATCCAGCATCAGCTTGGAGCAGACGCAGAGATCCACAGAGAGACAGTCTGTAGAAAGAGTCAGAGTAATTTTACTTGTATTGAGGATCACTACTCTGTGGACTAATACAAAACATTTGTTTATCTTAAATGTATGATAGAAACATAATTGTAAATTCAAGTTTATAATGGAAATTAATATAGTACATTTTAAAACTAATTTAAATGTATTAAAAATGATTCTTACAACATATTCAACAGAATAAAATACAAGCCATAGATGAAAAACTAAAACTCAACTAAAGATAATCAATAACGTACATAAAATACCCAGAAAGAAAGATTATCGATTGCAGACAAATATAGAATGAAAAATTAAGCCCTTCATGTAAAACATATTTTCAAATGTATAATTCATGTTAGCATACTGACAGACAATTCAAAATTCTATAATGAAATATGAATTACTGCTCAGAAATAATCTTATATAACGTTGATAAGTAGGCTCTGCCAGAGCCTGACATATACAGAGGTAGATGCTCACAGCCAACCATTGGACTGATCATGGGGACCCTATAGAAAGAAGAACAATATGAACCAACGAGAACCCCCAGGGTTACCAGGGACTAAACCACCAACCAAAGAGTACCCATGGCTCCAGCAAAGGATGGCAACATCTGGCATCAATGGGAGGAAAGGCCATTGGTCCTGTGACTTATTGATACCCCAGTGTTGGGGAATGCCAGGGGTGAGGTGGAACTGGCTGGGTGGGTGGGGGAACACCCTCATAAAAGCAGGAGGAGGGGAATGGCACAAGGGTTTTCCAGAGGTGAAACCAGGAATGGGTATAACATTTGAAATGTAAATAAATAAAATATCCAATTAAAAATAAAATAGGAAAATGCTCTGAAGGAAGGAAGTACTTAACAGATGGTTGTTTTAAGTAAGGATATAAAGGACATGAGCTCAGTAATATATTTAGAGAATGCCTTAATCAATTCACAATACCCAAATAATATCATAAAACACAATGATATAATATAATATAAATGATATAATATAAATGAATCTATAATTTGTATGTGCATTTTCTTTCCTGGGAAGATAGTTATACAAATTATAAATTCACATAGGTATTGTATTACTTATCTTACTTTTGGTAAGATAGACATTTTTACTATTTTAATCATATCTATTCATGAACAAGATAGTTCCTTCCATCATCTGATATATTCAATTGTTTTCTGTCTTATTGTTCTCATCAGGACTTTTCAAGTACTATACTGAAGAGATATGAAGAGAGTAGATAGCCTTGACTTGTTGCTGATTTTTGTGGAAATACTTAAAGTTTCTGTCCATTTAATTTGATTTTGACTATTGGCTTGCTCTATATTGCCTTTCTGGTATTTAGGTATGCACTTTGCATCTTTGTTCTCGACAAGATTTTTATTGTGAAAGTCTGTAGGATTCTGTAAAACAATTTTTCGGCATCTAGTGAGTTGATCTTATTTTTTATTTTTTTCTTCAGTTCACTTATGTGGTTAATTTTGTTAGTGGATTTTAATATAGAGAGCCACTCCTTCATCTCTGGGAAGAGGCCTACTTAATCATGGTGGATGATGTCTTTGATATATTCTTGGATTCAGTTTGCATGTGTTTTATTGAGTATTCATGTATTAGTACTCGTTAGGGAAATTGGTCTGAATTTCTTCTCTTTCTTTGTTGAGCCTGCGTGATTCATGTATTAAGGTGACTGTGGCCTTATAGAATAAGTTTGGCTGACTCTTCTATGATTTTGTTGAAAATGTTTTCTGGGCCTTTGAGCTGGAAATCTTCTAATATTCTAAGGTTTGATATTTATATCGTTTCTCAAATTTTCTGGATGTTTGTGTCATAAACTTTCAGATTTTACATTTTCTTTGGCTAACTAATTGATTTCTTTCATTGTGTGTTTTACACCTAAGATTCTCTCACCTGTCTCCTGTATTCTGTTGGTAATGCATACATCTGCAGTTCCTGTTCTCTTTCCTAGGCTTTTCATCTCCAGGGCTTCCTCAGTTTGGATTTTCTTTATTGCTTCCACTTCTCTTTCAAAATCTTGGACAGTTTTATTCATATCCTTTACCTGTTTGATTGTACTTTCCTATATTTCTTTATATTTATTTGCTTCCTCTTTTAATGCTGCTACCTGCTTGAAAGTATTTTCCTGTATTTCCTTAAGGTATTTATTTATGTTCTCTTTAAAATGCCTCTATCATTTGTATAAGATTAGATTTAAGGCGCTCTTCTTGTGCTTCAGTTTCATTAGTATATCCAAAGTTTGCTGTACTGATGTTTAATGTTGTATGGCTGGGGTCAGATGGTGCCATACTGCCTTGCATAAGGCTAATTGTGTTCTTATACTGTCCTTTAGGCATTTCCTTTCCCCTGGCTGGACAATCTTTATGAGCCCAGGCCTTCTCAGAAAAGTGGCATGAGCCATCAGTCAGACAACAGAGATCAAGGTGTTCTACTCTGTTGGCTGTGCCTCAGGCAGACCAGCACTCAGTAGGCTGTGACCAGGGTGGAACATACTCTGCAGGTTGTATCCCCCTGAGACACAGCTGTGGTAGCGAGAAGATCCGACTAGGATGGATGGTAAGGCTGGTTAGTATTGGGACACAAGAAGGTTTCCACGGAGAGGCAGGATGCAAGAGCATCCTGGGACCCTGGTCCAAGAAGCAAGGCTAGAGCTAGACAATTGGGGCTTCAGGGATAGCATGTACCGCTCACCTCTATCCCATGCCTACCTGCTGGAGTGGAAGGACGATTTCTCTAGGATAGGCAGTCAGGTAGGGCTCAAAGCTAGTTAATTTTTTGGGCCCCTGAAGGTTTTCATAGGGTCGTAGGATGCTCTTGAGGTCCTGCAAGGCTCCTGCAGACTTGCAAGCATGGCAATTTGGTTGGCTATCTTTTTTATTTGCAATATTTTTTAAAAATAGATTTTAATATAAAACATTAAATTATTTTAAAAAGACTTTCGAAAACAAAAAGATTGATAGCCATAGAACATGTCATTTATATCTGGGTATGGAAAATAGAAAATGCATACATAAATCTACATCATGTATGGAGCTGTTATAATCTTTATAGTAAAGATAATGAATTTAGAAAGACAAAATTATAGAAATATACATATGGTACATGTTGGGGTAGAATGAGGTTGAAAACCTGTGTTCATTAAGTTATTAAAAAAATTCCAAGAATTATGACAACACTAACATTTTAGTAACATAGTTTTGCACACATGTGACTTTAGTGCATTAAATAATCATGTTTAAATAAAATATTTTTAAAAATAAAAATAACTGAAAATCATCCATATTGATGGGAAGATAAAGAGAATCTGGAAGTGCTTTTTGGACATGTTTTTATAACATAACCACTAAACGGGAAGGGTGAGTTTCTCATTAATTATTAAAAGCAAAAGAGCTGACAAATGAAATGAATTCTAAATGTTTTATGGGACAGGACAATTGTGTTACCTTGTGACTCAGAGCTCTTCAGTAAGTTGTGAAAGCTGTTTCATGTTCTACCATCAAAGTTTACTGATTTTTAAATGATGATATCCTTTTCTTGGGAAACTTTCCTAGTTTTCTTAAATAATTTTAAGCTTCAAATATCTTCGTGAAAAATGCTATAAATCACTTTCTAAATGTGTATGAGAAATTGTCTTTTCGGCTTTCTCATTCACTCTTTTTAATATGCTTGCTCTGAATTTTCATCTTTTAAATTTTTTTTATTAAAAATTGTTAAGGGGCTCATTGTTTAACCATGTTTACCGTGTTTCCAGAAGACATGAGCTAATTTCTCACCACCTACAACTGTTGGCTCAAATGCTTGAAATTCAGGCAACAAAAGATTAAATGCCCCTTTCTGGCTCCCATGTCTTATACATACACACATGCACACAACACACACACACACACACCATGGGACATTTGCTCAGATTGAAACTCATTAATACAAATAAATTCAAAGGTTCTTTATAGTGAATATAAATATATAAGATATGTAGCAGGATATTTACTTCATTTGTTTATTCCTATAGTACAACAAATTGGCAAGGACAGTATCATGGTTTTTACATTAAGAGCCAGTAAAATATATCTTCCCCAATTTTTAGGATATGATGCAACAGTGTACAATAGTGTTAACCGTATTCATCATCTCACTACTAATTCTCTAAGGATTATTTCTCCTGCATAAGTACACAGTCATAGTCACTGACATCACTTTCTTCCAAACACAACCTCCATTAAATATTTACCTTTCAACTGTTACCATATAGGAGTCCCTGTGTTTACTCATGTTGCTGGGAATGGCAAGAAGTTTGTTTTTACTGTGAATAATATCTCATCTTAGGAATTTACATAAAAGCACATATTATATGTACATCACAAACCTATTATTCATTTACACATCTGTGAATGTTTGGATGGTTTCTGTATTCTGGCAATTGTCATTAACACGGCAATACACATGCCTCTCTTTTGTTTGGATATAATTTTCCTTGGGGCATAAATTTATAACGGTGGCTCCATAGTCCCAGGGAAGTTCCATTTTTAATATCTTGAGAAAATGTCACTATGCTTACTCTGTGATATTAATATTTTCATTTCAAAAATGCAAAATTATAACTAAAATCAATGTCAGGGTGTTTTCACAATGAAGCAATGTAAACTATGCTTAGCTTTGAGATAATCAGGTTATTTTGTGTTGACATTTGTCTCTGATGCATGGAAAGTTGCCTACTCCCTTTCTTTTGTGAGTGTAATGATAGACAAATTTTACCAAAACCACAGTGCAGTGAGAAAATAGTCATTATATGTCTTATTTTTCCTGTCAAAATTACTTATGAATAAATATTTGTGTGTGCATGTGTGTTACAGCACTCTTAATTTTATTTTGGTCTACATATTAGAATTCATTTATTTCTCTACTCTATTGACCAGAATATTTAGACATGAAATATAATTTTTAATAGAGAACTGTGATGCTTGCAAAATTTCTTCAACTTTTTTGAATTACATGTAGTGTCATAAAACACTAGAATATTCAAACTGAAAAATAAAGTATTCAAAATAATTTTATCCTTATTATTTTTTCTAGTCTATGACCACAAAAATTCTTTCAATTTATTTGTTTCAACATCATTCAATAAGTGTCTTGTGACTTTAGAGTAAATATTTATTTAAAAATTTTGAATTTATATGAAATATATATATATATATATACACACACACTCATATATTACATGAAATCATTCTACCTTGGGAGGTAGAAGTGGGGTGGACCCTCTAGAATGTACCAGAGAGGTAAGAGACTTTCAGGATTCAAAGGTAGAGACTTTAGATAAAATGCCCTACAGCAGGGAGAACTTGTAGGGTCTATCGCCAATTAAAGAAAGGGCATCAAGTGGAGTGATGAAGTTGGCATCCCACAGACAAGAACTCTGACCCAAAATTGTTTCTGTCTAAAAGAACTTCAGGGACAAAAATGAAGGAGAGACTGAGGGAAAGGAGGTCCAGTGACAGGCCCAACTTGGAATCCAGCTTAAGGGGAGGCTCCAAGGCCTGACACTGATGCTATGGTATGTTCACAGGCAGGAGCTTGGAGTGGCTGTCCTCCAAGAAGCCCAATGAGCAGCTAAAAGAGTCAGATCAGATACTTACACCCAACTAATGGACAGAAGACATGGACCCCTGTAGTTGAATTAGGGAAAGGCTAAAAGAAGTTGAGGAGGAGGGTGACCCAATGAGAAGAACAGCAGTTTCAACTAACCTGCTTCCTTGAGATCTCTCAGAAATTGAGCTAACAACTAGGCAGCCTACATTAGCTGATATGATGCCCTTGACACATATACAGCAGAGGATTGTCTGGTCTGCCCTCAATGAAAGAAGATACACCTATTCCTTGAAAGATTTGAGGTCCCAGGGAGTGGGGAGGTCTGGTGGGTTGGGGGAACATCTTCTTCGAGATGAGGGGGAAGAATGGTATGAGGAACTGTCCATGGGCAGACCAGGAGGGGGATAACAACTGTACTGTAAAAAAAAATAGAGACTAAAGAATAATAATAAAAAATATTCAATTATCTGTTTTATCACTAGTATATTTGTGTAAATGGATATCCCATATTTTGTGTTTTATTTACTATCTCATAAAATATATCAAGTAAATTCTTTCTAAAAGTTGAATTATAGATTTTTAAAAGATCTCTCTAGAAAAATTTCATGTCTTGCTCTACTCTCTTTGTCAGAGAATAAAAAGCGTACATTACAAATTGTATCTTGGGTATTCTAAGTTTCTGGGCTAATATTCACTCATCAGTGAGTGCATTTCAAATGAGTTCTTTTGTGATTGGGTTACCTAACTCAGGATGATGCCCTCCACATCCATCAATTTGCCTAAGAATTCCATAAATTTATTGTTTTTAATAGCGGAGTAGTACTCTATTGTGAAAATGTACCACATTTTCTGTATCCATTCCTCTGTTGAGGGACATCTGGGTTTTTTTTTCCAGCTTCTGGCTATTATATATAAGGCTGCTATGAACATAGTGGAGTATGTGTTTATATTACCAGTTGGAATATATTCTGGATATATGCCCAGGAGGGTATTGCAGGATCCTCTGGTAGTACTATGTCCAACTTTCTGAGGAACTGCCAGACTGATTTCCAGAGTGGTTGTACAAGCTTGCAATCCCATCAGCAATGGAGGACCGACCGTTCCTCTTTCTCAAAATCCTCGCCAGCATCTGCTGTGACCTGAATTTTTGATCTTAGACATTCTGACTGGTGTGAGGTGGAATCTCAGGGTTGTTTTTGATTTGCATTTCCCTGATTACTAAGGATGTTAAACATTTTTTTCAGGTGCTTCTTGCAAAACACATGAAATCCAAGAAGAAGGAAGACCAAAGTGTGAATACTTAATCCCTCCTTAAAATGGGGAACAAAATACCCAGGAAGGAGTTACACAGAAAAAGTTTGGAGTTGAGATGGAAGGAAGGACTATGCAGAGACTGCTCCATCCAGGGATCCATACCATAATCAACCACCAAACACCGACACTACTGCATATGCTAGTAAGATTTTGCTGAAAGGACCCTGATATAGCTGTCTCGAGTGAGGCTATGCGAGTACCTGGCAAATACAGAAGTGGATGCTCACAGTCACCTATTGGATGGAACACAGGACCTCCAATGGAGGAGCTAGAGAAAGTACCCAAGGAGCTGAAGGGGTCTGTAACCCTATATGAGGAACAGCAATATGAACTAACCAGTATCCTCTGAGCTCGTGTCTCTAGCTGCATATGTAGCAGAAGATGGCCTAATAGGCCATCATTGGGAGGAGAGGCCCTTGGTCTTACAAACTTTATATGCCCCACTACAGGGAAACGCCAGGGCCAGGAAGCAGGAGTGGGTATGTTAGGGAGCAGGGCAGGGTATAAGGGACTTTCAGGATAGCATTTGAATTGTAAATGAAGAAAATATCTTATAAAAGTTGTTTAAATAATATATATATACATATATAGTATGTATTAAATAAAAGAAGTGTATATTACCTCTTTATAAGCTTGCTTTAGATTTAAAAAATGTTCTACCTTAAGAGCATTGAAGGGCCTCCCATACCGTATATGTGAAGCATCCTGTATCTGTGAACTCATTCCCACTGCCAGTGTCCTCTCTTCTGTTAATATACTGTGATATATCCACATGTTTATTTACTTGCATATATTTGTTCACTGTAGAGTAGATTCAACACATGATGGAAAAAATGAGGTTTCCTTTTTTTCTATTCAAATTAATTACTTACAGGTAAAGATTCACTATTACAGTTTTAAACTCTATGCTGTTCATCCTATAGACTGTTTGCTTCTCCTTTGTTGTCATCTATTACATATCTTCAAGTTTAATGTTTTCATTATACACTAACATATTTTAGGCTGATTTTTCACTAACAAAATCTTGAAGTTGAATTGACCTTTCACACTTCTGACTTCAGATTTTATTACAGAAGTAAAGGGGATTTATACATTGCTGTCATAATATTAGACTAGTTGAATTTGTATGAATACTTTCACTCAAAGACTCAAATATGTATGTGAATAGCAAGTTTTCTTTTACTTCAACTTGACAAAACCTTTTGCTTTCTTTTGAGACAGTTCTATTGCAATGTTCTACCTAACTCTTTTTTAAAATTGGGAAAATTTTTATTATATGTTTTTTTTTAATTCAATATCTTGAGTATGTCATTCATTCCTTCTGGGCATGTAGATTCTTTAAATCACTATTGGACACATTGGAATTTCTTTTACATGAATGTGATATTGATATTCTCTTGCTGCTTACAAAAAGTTCTCAAACATAGATTTTCAAGAACTCGGTTAAAATATTTCTCAGTAAAATCACTCTTTGTTAAAACTGCTTCATGATAATTGAAGTTCGCAAATATGAATGTTTGTGTCTCATAATTTTGGGAGGTTTACAAACTCAATTCATTTATTAATATTCTTCTTTCATAATTCTCCTCATGGCACTCCCACCATAAATAGCTGATAATTTTGAATCACTTTGTAGCACTTTTAAGTCTTTGACTCCTTTTCCCCTTATTTTTATATTATATCCCCGCATAGAATCACTAGGAAGTTTAATGCATGTTAGACAAAGAAAGAAATAGTATGATAACCTTGGTAAAATAGATCTGCTTCTTCAAAATCCTTAATGTAGTCTGGGAATCCACTTCATTTCATGTTCAGTGCGGTAAACTGGTGGCTGAGAGTCTGTGTGTCATTCATAGTGGTGACATGGTTCTAAATATGAAGAGATGATACAATTACAGTTCATATTTGAAGTTGTATGGAGCCTGAGGAGACCTCACCATTGAGATTAAGACAGTAGCATTTACTACACAGATCCTAACATAGCCAAAGCTGAGGCAATAACTAGATATATACTCCCCCAAATGAACTTCAGAATAAACTTAAAGGCATTGATTTTAAGAAGGCATGACTAAAGTATTGTTGTTTTTTTAAATAGTATTGTCAAGGTTCTTAATAAAGTTTTTATTAAAATACCATAAGAATCCTCATGGTGTCTGTGGGTTTGTATTGGTCTGTGTATGTATGTGTTCGTACATATGACTCCTTCATATCTGAGCAATGGATATGGATGTCATTTAATTATCATAGGACACATTTAGATGATTTCTGAATTTAAATTCACTTTCAAATCATATCAAACAATAAGAACGACACTTCCCAGAAGCATAGGTTTCACAACTCCCTAGTGTATTTTGTTACAAAAAACAATGTTTTAATAATGTGCTATATTTTTAATTATTTTGCATTTATTATTGACATTGTTGCATCATAGAGGTATATGACAAATGAAGTACAAATGATGGAATTTTTAATAAAATTATTTCTTACCTTTCAAATATTAAACATAGTTAAAATGCAACAAATGCAAATATCAATATAAAATGAATCAAACGACTTTATTACTGAATGAGGTCGCTTAAGCCCCCAAAGACAGATGCTCCTGTTCCTTTTGATGGGTCTTAGCTTCAATTCTTTGTGTGCATCTATGTGTTTGTAAGAGTGGGTGTGTGATCATGTGTTTTACATAAATACTTAGAAGATAAGAAGTAATGATTGATGATTTTAAATCTCATTTAGAAAGAAGAGACGATAGAAGGTAGTTGGTTGAAATAGAATAGAAAGGGAATATTGAAGCTGAATTTATTTTTTTAATTCGATATTCCCTTCATTTACATTTTAAATGCTATCCCCTTTCCTAGCTTCCTCCCCTATAAAGTGGAACAACAGCATTCAGGAACTGAAATCCAGAAGAAGGCTTGAACAAAATGAGGCAACATAGCAGACTATATATTTTTTTTTTCATTTCATACACTTACAGACACCTTCTCTTATCTGTGTCTGCCTCTCTGTTTCTCCATCTCTGTGTATGTCTTCCTCTCTCTACACACACATACACACACAAAGGTAATAATAGAATATCAGTAATGTGATAATACAAGGGAGATATGCTAGGAGCTAATTTTTTAAGTAGAGATAGGGATTTGAAGGATGGGAAGACAGGCTGGGTATGGGTTAAGCAAACTACTATGAATATATGAAGATGACTTAAGAAGTCCCACTAATATAAAAGCTTTTAAAAATATATTTTAAAAAGAAACAGAATTTGAGGCAGAGGTAACTTAATTGAGTGCAAAGTACTGCAGCCAAAGTCAGGTAATTAAAGGAAATTCTCCATGTCAGGCCCCAGTTATCTTCCTATGAGTTATCGGTCAGAGAATTCCCAGAGGTAAGGTACACAAAACAATGCAGGTTCATCATCGTGGTTGCCCACCAAATTAGATGGCAAAAAAATCATTGCTGAAGACATCACATATTATTGTTGTAGTACACAGGGAAAACAGTTTTGAACAGACCAGTAGGCTCCTTTGCTTGATATAATCTGTCTTACTGAAATGTGTTTTGAGGTCTCCTGGAGGAGGAGAGAAGACAACAATGGTCTCAATAGAATCTACATGTATAGTATAGACCTTCCAAGCAACCTATGTGTACTGGCACAACAGTGAAAGTCAGTTTAGAGGGAAATTGATGTTTATTTCTCTAGTTCTGTATTACTTCCCAGCCTGGTTTAAGAAACATGTTATTTCAATCAGTATTGTTTAATAGATAGACTCCAAACAGTTCAAATTTTTTAGATAAATGACTGAATGTTGACTTGTAGGTGGAAGATTTATGCCAATTCTCATGCCCCTCCAAAGGCTATAAGGATCAGAAAGTGTAAGACCCTGAGGATGGGAAAGATTTATGTAAAAACAAACAAAAAACCAACCACACAAAAAACTGTACTTTGGATAGGGCATTGCTTTTGTGCATATGGATTCACAGGAGATGTGTTTATCTACACAAAATCTGGAGTAGTTCAAGCCAGTTCCAGTGGAATACCTGATGGAATATAGAGGGGTCCCCTCAGGTGCCTACTCATGGTGAGGAGATATGGTGGTTATTGATGGATGCTGCGAAAGAGAATGTAAATTTTTTCTTAAGATTGTGACTGTCTG
This sequence comes from Mus musculus, assembly GCF_000001635.26. Taxonomy (NCBI): domain Eukaryota; kingdom Metazoa; phylum Chordata; class Mammalia; order Rodentia; family Muridae; genus Mus; species Mus musculus. The sequence goes on from NC_000071.6 coordinate 59,391,941, forward strand.
AAGATTCACCATGGACTCGGGTGATGCCAGTATAGACATTCACTTACCTGACTAAGCTAAACAGACAAACAAACAAACTAAACCAAGTATGTACAATTTGTGACTCACAGCATTGGAGATATGGAACCTGAAGAGGCCACCTCCTGTAGCCAGGCAGGAAGCCCAATGGAGCAATAGGGACACAAATTCACCCACAAATCTTTCAGTCCAAAGTCTGTTCAGTCTACAAGAAAAGCAGGGACAGGGGATGGATCAGAGACAGAGGGAATAACCAGTAACTGGCCCAACTTGAGACCCATGGGTAAGTACAAATCCCTGATGCTATTATTGATACTTTGTTATGTTTGCAGACAGGAGTCTACCATGTCTGTCCTCTAATAGACTCCACGCAGCAGCTGACAGAGACAGATGCAGATACCCACACCCAAACAGTAGATGGAGCTTGGGGATTTTGATGAGAGAATAGGAGGAAGGATTTCAGCCCATGGAAAATAGTAACTCCTCAGGTAGAAGAATAGAGTGAACTAACTTGGGCATTTGAGGCTCTCAGAGTCTAAACCATCAACCAAAGATCACAGACAGACTTGCACCTAGGTCTCCCTGCACTTATAAAGCAGATATGCAACTTGGTCTTTAAGTGGGTACTGAAGAACTGGAGGGAGGATTGCTATCCCTAAAAAAGAAATATGTAAAAATAAAATACAATAAAATCAAATGTGGGGTTGTTATTTTGATTAAATTTTTATAGTATTTTAATAAATTGCAATACAGTATATATTTTACATAATAAATATTATATTGGTTGGTAGATAATGTAAAAGTAACTTTTTGAGGAAAAGTTTAATAAAGTTATTATTTGGAAAAGTGACATACAGTGATGAAGTCTATACACATTTGTGTAGTTAGTCATCATAACAATTTATATAGAAAGTATCACACATGATTCAACCATAATCAGTATGGTATTAATTATTTTAATATTTTTATGTTTTGTTACATAATTTAAAAATTGTAAATAAACCTACATGAAGACCCAGCTATACTACTCTTGGTAATATACCCCAAAAATGCCCAACCATGCCACATGGGTAGGGGTTTCACTGTATACATAGCAGGATTATTTGTGATAGCCAGAAGATGGAAACAACATAGATGTCCCAGGACAGAAAAATGGACACAGAAAATGTGGTTCATTTATGAAATGGAATACTACTCAGCTATTAAGAACAAGGACAGCCCGGTGTGGTGGTGCACGCCTTTAATCCCAGCACTTGGGAGGCAGAGGCAGGCGAATTTCTGAGTTCGAGGCCAGCCTGGTCTACAAAGTGAGCTCCAGGACAGCCAGGGCTATACAGAGAAACCCTGTCTCGAAAATCCAAAAAAAAACAAAAAACAAAAAACAAAAAACAAGGACATCCTTAATTTGTTTGTTTTTATATAGACACTTTTTTCATTAGATATTTTCTTTATTTACATTTCAACTACATTCCCCTTTCCTAATTTCCCCTCCAAAAGCCACCTATCCCATTCCTTCTACCCCTGCTCACCAACCTACCCATTCCCTTTTCCTGGCCCTGGTATTCCCCTATACTGGGGCACAGAACCTTCACAAAACCAAGGTTGGTGGTTCAGTCCAAGGGAGCTCTGGGGGTACTTGTTAGTTCATATTGTTGTTTCTAATATGGGGATGCAAACCCCTTCAGCTCCTGGGGTACTTTGTCTAACTCATTCTTTGGGGACCCTGTGCTCCGTCCAATGCATGGCTGTGAACATCCACTTCTGTATTTGTCAGGAACTGGCAGAGCCTCTCAGGAGACCGCTATACCAGGGTCCTGTCAGCAAAATCTTGCAGGTATATGCAATAGTGTCTGGGTTTGGTGTTTTGTTTTGGTTTTGGTTTTTTTTTTTTTTTTTTTTTTTTTTTGGAATGGATCCCTGGGTGGGGTAGTGTCTGGGTGGTCCTGCCTTTTGCCTCTGCTCCAAGTTTTGTGTCTCTAATTTCTTCCATGGGTATTTTATTCCCCATCCTAAGAAGAAACAAAGTATCCATACTTTGGTTTTACTTCTTCTTGAGTTTCATGTGTTTTGCAAATTGTATCTTGGGTATTCTGAGCTTCAGGGCTAATACCCACTTATCAGTGAGTGCATATCTAGTGACTTGTTTTGTGTTTGGGTTACCTCACTCAGGATGATATCCTCCAGATCCATCCATTTGTCTAAGAATTTCATAAATGCATTGTTTTTAATAGCTGAGTAGTACTCCATTGTGTAAATGCATCACATTTTCTGTATTCATTCCTCTGTAGAGGGACATCTGGGTTCTTTCCAGCTTCTGGTTATTATATATAAGGCTGTTGTGAACATATTAGAGCATGTGTCCTTACTACATGTTGGAGGATCTTCTGGTTATATGCCCAGGATGGTATTGCTGGATCCTTAGGTAATACTATATCCAATATTCCGAGGAACCATCAAACTGATTTCCAGAGTGGTTGTACAAGCTTGCAATCCCACCAGCAATGGAGGAGTGTTCCTCTTTCTCCACATCCTTGCCACTATCTGCTGTCACTTGAGTTTTTGATCTTAGCCATTCTGACTGGTGTGCTGTGGAATCTCAGGGTTGTTTTGATTTGCATTTTCCTGATTACTAAGGATGTTGAACATTGCTTTAGGTGCTTCTCACCCATTTGGTATCCTCATGGTCCTCAGTTGATTATTCTTTGTTTAGTTCTGTACCACATTTTTAATAGAGTTATTTGATTTTCTGGAGTCCAACTTCTTGAGTATATATATATATATATATATATATATATATATATATATATATTAGATATTATATCAGATTTAGGATTGGTAAAGATCTTTTCCCAATCTGTTGGTTGCCTCTTGGCCATATTGGTAGTATCCTTTGCTTTAGCTTTGCAATTTTATTAGGTCCCATTTGGTAATTCTTGATCTTACATACAAGCCATTGGTGTTCTGTTCAGGAATTTTCCCCCTGTGCTCATATCGTCAAGGCTTTTCCCCACTTTCTCCTGTATAAGTTTCACTGTCTCTGGTTTTATGTGGAGGTCCTTGATCCACTTAGAATTGAGCTTTGTACAAGGAGATAAGAATGAAATGATTCACATTCTTCTACATGCTAAACACCAGTTGAGCCAGCACCATTTGTTGAAAATGTTGTCTTTTTTTCCACTGGATGGTTATAATTCCCTTGTCAAAGACCAAGTGACCAAAGTTATGTGGTTTCATTTATGGGTCTTCAATTCTATCCCATTGATCTACCTGTCTGTACTGTACTAGTGACAGACATCCTGAGTTTTGCAGGCAAATAGATGGAACTAGAACATATCATTTTGAGTGAGTTGACTCAGACTCAGAATGACATGCATCATATGAACTTACTAATAAGTGGATATTAGCCAAAAAAAAGTACAGAATACACCAGATACAGTTCACAGATCTCACAAAGCTCAACAAGCTGAAGTGCCCAAATGAGGATAACTCAGTCCCACTTGGGAGAGAGAAGAAAGCAATCACCAGTTGAGAGGGAGAGAGGGACCTTAGAGGAAAAGTGGATGGGGGGGGGCAGTCAAGGGGGAGAGGGAAACCTGATCTGGTATTGGATAAGGGAAAAGAACTGAAGCCCTGAGGATCAGCAGAAAGAATGTAAATGGCAACCTCAGGAAATAGGAGGTTGGGGGAACCCCCAGAATGCACCAGAGACCTGGGAGGTCTGAGCATGTTGGCTAATATCCACTTATCACTGAGTGCACATCATGTGTGTTCTTTTGTGATTGGGTTACCTCACTTAGGATGATATCCCCCAGATTCATCCATTTGTCTAAGAATTTCATAAATTCATTATTTTTAATAGGTGTGTAGTACTCCATTGTGTAAATATACCACATTTTCTGTATCCATTCCTCTGTTGAGGGACATCTGGGTTCTTTCCAGCTTCTGGCTATTAAAAACAAGACTGCTATGAACATATTGGAGCATGTGTCCTTATTACATGTTGGAGCATCTTCTGGGTATATGCCCAGGGATGGTATAGCTGGGTCCTCAGGGATTTTCACATGTTCCAAGTTTAGGAACCCACAACCAATTTGGTGGCTCTTAACTAGCAGAAACTTCAAATGCAGGGTATGTATCACCCTATTCTGGATCCTGCATTTATGTAAACACATGTACACACACACATACACACACACACACACACACACACACACACACACACACACACATACTTTCTCACAACATACCACTAAAGAAATGTACCAGGATTCATTTATAAATACATATGTCCATATTAGTAAAAATAATAAGTAAGTAAGATGTAATGATTTGAAAGGAAATGGAGAATACAGGAAGAGTTGGAAAGAAATGATGGATGGGTAGAAATGAAAGAAATATGGATCCCTTGTATTGAATTCTCAAAAAATATATAAAAAATTTAGTAGAGACAGGTGGTGAGATATATGGACTAATTAAGTCACATTGATTTGCAACACAATGCACATATGTATGAAAACATCACCCATGTGTATTAATGCATACAATAATCCTCAGTCACAGTGCAATAAATTTTGAAAGAATGAGGAAAATATTGCAAAGTATTTCATGAGTATAACAATAAACTTTGTATCCATACTCAACTATACTAGACTCTTTATAACTGTACGTACTCTTTTATTCACCTTACATTTTCATATATGTAGCCATAATACTGGTATCATGAAGTTTTTAAAGTGAGTTATTTATAAAAGTTCTGTATGACAATTTGGCTAATGGACTATATTTAAATTATAATATAAAATTTCTATTTATGATGTGTAGTTTCATGACTACAGACCGTTTAAACACTCAAATGTTCAGTTTGCAAAGCTAAAGATTCATTTTTCTATGAAAATTAACAGTGGTATTATAAAATTCCTTTTCCTTAACAGCATTATTCTGTTTAAGTTGATATTTGCCTATTATAAAATGAGTACTCTAATTACATATATATATATAATATGATTTTATATTTTATATATGCATAAAATATAAAGATATAATTAAACATTTGTTTTCAAAAATTTGTAATTGTCCTAAAGATTGAAATTATGTACTTTCTGCTCTCCATATTATACCTGTGTTATCTTATATTTAGATGCTTAAAACATATGTAGAAGATGATAGTCTTGTCTGACCTCAGTGCCAGAGGATGCGCCAAATATTATAGAGACATGATGTTCCAGGGAAAGGGGGTTAGGGGAAGGTGCAGGTGAGTGGAGGAGCACCCTCACAGAGGCAAAGGGGAGGAGAGATGGGGTCAAGAACTTTTGAAGGGGAACAACAATGAAGAGGGACACCATTTGGAATGTAAATCAATAAAACAATTAGAAAGAAATTTGAATTACTGTCAATGTATGCCATCGTCCAAAGGTCAGCCATGGAAATAATCATGGAAAGTAAAAATAAAACTTAGGGGTGGGTAGGAGAGTGGGGGGGAGTTATGGGGGACTTTTGGTATAGCATTGGAAATGTAAATGAGCTAAATACCTAATAAAAAAATGGGAAAAAAAAAACTGACTGGCAAAGAAAATTGGTATCAGAGAAGGGGGTCCAGGGCTTTGACATCCAGGGCTTCCTAATATTGTAAGTTGGGAGTCTTTAGCACTGATTTGTAAGGGTGAGTTTAGAACAGTGCAAAACTATGAGCTAGAAAATATGCACTTGTAGGCAGAGCACCTAAACCAGAGATTTGATGAGAAAAATGCCAACTGGAATAAAGAACTTAAAGACTATTAAAAAAATAAAAATAAAAAAAAATAAAACTTAGAGTCTTCCACCGTAAAATGCAGCTAATTGCTTACACAACCCATATGACATGCTAGCAATTACTGAACGCAAAGATTATTCAAGTTACCAAAACAAAGAAATAGTAAATGTTAGATTAGTATGGAATACTCCAGGTTTATCAAATCCATTGTTTTTACTATATAATTAGGTTAATATCCTCCATAACCATATCTGTGAATGATAAAGAATCTAGCAAAATTGAAAACCCTTAGATCGGAATTTCTGAATTGTTTGAATAGGGAAATCAACCAATGGAGCATAGGAACAATGGTTTTTCATTGATCTTAACTGATGTGGCCAGTTGCTTTATGTGCCCGTCATTGTGATCTTCCTTCTGTGATGTATCATTACCTGGACTTATTAAAACCTTTCTTTGTTAAAGGAGTTTATTCACAGTGTTTTCTCACATCTTGGAAATGATGCTAGAGCACTGGCATTTTAGAGTAATATATATCCAATGATCATGTATACTCATTATTTGAATTACATTGTAGAGAATCTCGGTTTTTTTTTTCCCCCGGGGTCTTTATTTTTTTTAATACGTATTTTACTCAATTACATTTCCAATGCTATTCCAAAAGCCTCCCACACCCCCCCCCCCCACTCCCCTACCCACCCATTCCCATTTTTTGGCCCTGGCGTTCCCCTGTACTGGCGCATATAAAGTTTGCCTGTCCAGTGGGCCTCTCTTTCCAGAGATGGCCGACTAGGCCATCTTTTGATACATATGCAGCTAGAGTCAAGAGCTCCAGAGTACTGGTTAGTTCATAATGTTGCACCTACAGGGTTGCAGATCTCTTTAGCTCCTTGGATACTTTCTCTAGCTCCTCCATTGGGGGCCCTGTGATCCATCCAATAGCTGACTGTGAACATCCACTTCTGTGTTTGTTAGGCCCCGGCCTAGTCTCACAAGAGAGGGCTATATCACGGTCGTTGCACCAAACCTTTGCTAGTGTATGCAATGGTGTCATCGTTTGGAGGCTAATTATGGGATGGATCCCTGTATTGTGTGAAGGACACTATGAGTGAGGCAAATTTTTATAAATGAACATATTTTAATTAGGCACTTGCTTACAGTTTCAGAGCATTAGTTCATGACCATCATGGTAGGAAGCAGACATGCAAAGTGCTAAACCAGTATCTGAAAGCCGCAGATCCCGATTCACAGGCAATTGTCAGAGAGTGTTAGAGACTGACCCTGGCATGGGCTTTTGAGACCCCCAAGGCCTAATGCAGTGATGCACCTTCTCTAGCAAGACCACACTCACTGGACTCCTAAACTTTTCCAAATAACCCCAGTAACTGGTGACACAGAATTTCATATTTATGAGACTATGGAGAGCATTTAATCAAATAACCCCACAAAAAAGATTATTTTATATGTAATTATTTTAATTTTTCTCAGTCTCCTTATTCTAGCATTTTCAAAACTCCTTCATAAAATTTCTTCTCACTCATCATACACTTGCATATCTGTTTCAGTGACCACTTGATAATTTTTTATTTGATATTTTCTTTATTTATCTTTCAAATGCTATTCCCTTTCCCGGCTTTCCCCCTCCCCTGGAAATCCCCTATCTGCCCCCCCCTCCTACTTCAATGAGGGTTTTCCCCCACCTACACACATACTTCCTCCTCTCCTTCCTGGCATTCCCCTACACTGGGGCATCGAGCCTTCACAGGACCAAGGACCTCTCCTCCCATTGATGTCCAACAAGGCCATCCTCTGCTACATATGCTGCTGGAGGCCTGGATCCCTCCATGTGTACTCTTTGGTTGGTGGTTTAGTCCCTGGGAGCTCGGGGGTTGGGGGAGGGGGTCTGGTTGGTTCACACTGTTGTTCCTCCTATGGGGTTGCAAATTCCTTCAGCTCCTTCAGTCCTTTCTCTAACTACTCCATTGTGGACCCCATGCTCAGTCCTATGGTTGGCTGAGAGCATCTACCTCTGTATTTGTCAGTCTCTGGCAGAGCTGGTCACTTGATTACTAAGTGTAGAGAGTGGTGTCATGGGCTCTGTTTTGAGTCCCTTTTGTAGATTTCTGTGCTTATGTCTTTGATGATGAGAACACATTGTTTTTGAATTGTTCATTTTTTTTCATGATTTTGCTCAAAAGGGCTTAAAATTTGGGCTTAGGCTTAGATAAGATGTGACATTTTCTATAAACTCAACCACATAATTTTGAGGTTGTCAAAAATTTTTACACATGATAACATTTTTGGAATTGATTTTGGAACTTCCTTCTGTTCCTCTCTAAAAACTGTAGATATAAAGATCTTAACATGTTTACTATACTAAGTTTTAAAAATAATAAATATATACCTATATATGAATATTCATAAAATATATAATATTATTACTCATTTTACATCTATGAATATTCAAAAACTTTGGGAGTCCTACAATTCTAAAACTACCTGAATAAGGTACATTTAATTTATCAAGCTTTTCAGCTTTTATTAAGCTTATAACAAATTTTAAAAGCCTGTTTTCTAAGCAAATGTTTAGGATATGAGGCAACATCCCAATATACATATCAATAGCTTCTGTAATGTTAAAAGAAATCTATATTTAATACATCCTAAGTGTGTTTATATATAAGATGTATATTTCTTCTATGATATAGCTACTAAAAATCTAATATACTTAGTGTTATAATAAATAATTATAGCACACATAAAATTATTAAACATTTATATAACTGACTTAAACTTTATTTTATAGAATTCTAGACTAGACATATTCTAGATATATGTAAACTATGCCATAAGCCACTTAAGTTATATAGCTTATATATTGGCATAAAGTTTATTTTAAAGTTAAAATGCATATTTTAGTGAAAGCTCAATTTGAATATAAATGATTCAACTTTATTAATAATTAACAATTTTTGTCTAAACTATTTGACCGGTTCAAACAGCAGTTGGCTCATACAGACCAACAGACAATCAGTAAGATCTGAGAAAAGCAGTTTTCTCGCTTGGTTTAGTAGTGACAGTATAATTTAAACCACAAGAATGAAATACTACATATACTTACACATATGAATGCAAGTTGATTAATAAAAGATTAAATTGACATATTTGAAGGAGGGTAGGGAGCTACAGTATATAGAAGAGCCTGGAGGACAGGATGAAGGGAGAAACATAAGTATACTATAATCTAAATAAACGTAGTATTGTTACAAAAAGATATATACTCTATTAGTCTGATGTGAATTTGTTTGACTGAAAACATTACAAAATATTCATCTAGTTTAAAATAAGTGGATATATAACTAACAAAATCTGTAAACCAATTCTCAAAGACTCTTTTCCTCTTAATCGGTTGCTTTGTTTAGTCTTGATATGAGGGCTCTGGTTTTGTCTTATTTTATCTTGTTTTCTCCTGTTGGGCTGTCATCTTCGGGAGGCCTACCCTGTTCATTTCTGAAGAGGAAATTGAGAGTAGTGGACCTGGTGGGGAGGAGAGGTACTTGGGAAGAATGAAGCTTGGGAAAGCTGTGGTCTAGATATATTTTATGAAAGATGAATCTATTTTCAATAAGGATTTAGAAAGGTAAGAAAATATGAGATAATTCATTTAACTATATGAGATCATTAAAAATTAGTATTTGTCCTAGAAAATGTATGAGAAACTGAATATCTGGTAGTTCACTTTGGTTTGTGAAAGATTAACTTTTTTATTAGTTTTATTATGTTTATGTGAGAGGAGTTGTTTATACATGTATGCCCTTGGAGGCCAAAGGCATCCTAGCTGCTGGGGTTGTAGTAACACGTATATTCCACCTTTGTGATTGGTAAGAAGTGGACTTTAGTTCTTTGCAAGAACTGTATGTACTCTGAACCCCCAAGCCAACTTCCAAACCCAATTTTGACCTTGGGAAATATCAAATCCCATTTCTAAAGGTATTAAGAGACTTAAAATGTTACATAATTAATAAACCATTAATAGGATGCTCTCTTTACAAAATTTTGCTGAAAGTTGGTGTATCAAACATGAAGAATTTTTAGAGTATATTTAGATATAAAAGCATTTGTTTCTCCAGTGTTGATAAAATTATTGATTATATAGATTATGCTGATTAAGTATAGATTTCTCTAGAACTCTGTAAAATAGTCCTAATGAATTAGGAGTAATAGATTAAAAGGGAAATGAAAAAATACAATCCAGACCTATACAATTAGAATTTCAAGGTACGCCATCTCCATTTTCTGATTTTTTTTTCTCAAAATTTTGTGCTACAGGCATGGTCAATACTTTGAGTAAGATCTAAGATAATTAGCATCTACTAGCAATGTAGGGCTCTGACTACATTGGACAAAACTCTGCCATAAGAATTATTGAAGAGATAAAGTATCACATAGGGTTATAGATCTGAGCAAAAAGCAGTATCATAGCAGACATGTAGGAGTTGCTGTTCCTAGCATATTAACTATTTCTTGAGTGAAATACATACTTAAAAATGTTTTTTTCTAAAAACAATATTTCTGAATGCCAGATGGTGATAGAGTACTGATAACAACTGGACAGTCAAAATTATATACATGTGATTATTGGCTATAAAAAGCAGATCTCATTTAGGATAGACCCATGAGAAGTGGTTTGATTTGACATTACATAAAGCTTATGCTGAGAGACTGAGTCCAAAACATACCTACCCAATATATGTCAACAAATAAACCTCTAAAAACAGTAATTTAAAGTGTTGTATTCAGTAGATACCTTTGGATTTATGACAATGGCAAAAAGCAATTTACGTGAGAAAGAAGTTATAGGTCAAAATTAATAATAATAATAATAATAATAATAATAATAATAAAATTGTTTCTTTAATGATACCATGATGTGTTACCATGATGTGACTCAAATATTGTGTCATATTATTTGATAAGTTAGAACTCTTTTTTGTATTTCTGTGTAAATAATGCCTTCCAAGATTTTATAATTTTATAATGTAGGAAGACACTTATGCTGAATTAAAAAGATACTCCCCTCTATATGCTTCTTGTTTAGGTAAATAATGAGAATTGAGCAGATGATGAGGTTGTTAACATTGTTACATTGTTAATACTGACCCTGGAGGCCATGACTAACTCTATAATTAAAAAAAAAAAAAGAGTATAAACTAAAACTTTTAAGTGTGCATTTTCTAGTTAACAATTGTTAAGTAGAATTACATGAATGCTCCTGAAGACTACCCTTGAAATAGGACTAAGTATTTTCTCACAAAAATCATAGAATATTAACTTTCTACTAAGAGTCAGCCATCTCTAATTTAGTAACATTAAATAATTTTCAATCTGTTTAAAGTGAGGAGCGTGGATGAATTTCAGTGACTAAATCCTATCAAAACCAATACAATCCAAAGATTTTGTACAAATAATGTTTAATAATAAACAATCAGCATTTAATGCATGGATATTTATGCACTGAGGATTTTTAGCAAAAATAACTACTGTTGAAAATCTGTTTGATGACAATATGGAAAATTGCATAGACAGTCTTCATTAAATAACCCTATTCAAGGTGTGTTTAAACATAATTTGAATTATATTTGTTGATGAGTGTTGATCAAAGATAAGTTAAATTGAAAAGTAGCATTGTTTTATTTATTCTGACATTTTAATGTATGCTACAATAAACATGTATTTGAAGTTTTTACACTGGAGTTGGTAAGATGATCTAAAACATAGATAAAATAAACAGAACAAAAAGAAACAACAAACAAACAAAAAACCCTCTAAGCACCTATTGGAGAGTGTTTGTCGCTACTTCTCTCTGTTCAGTGCACTTTTATTGGCACTCTTCACTCTTACAAAGGCAGGCATCTGTGTTCCAGTCTTTTAAGAATTTTATCCTACAACTCTCTCCTCAGGACACTGCTGCCTAATACATAAATCATAGACACACTCTGTCCTTGGAACAGATTCAGAAGCCTACAAAGCTAACTGCTGTCAAGACTCATAAGTATAATTAATGTATTTATTATTTAAGCATTGAGCTGTTTTCATCCAATAGCTCATGGGAACGGAAAAAAGAAGTGTGCTGATTTTGATTTTTATACCTTCAAGCTAACTCATGTGAGAGTCACTATGTTTCCTGCTTTCTTGCTTTCTGTCAGTTCTGTTAGTAGCAGACAAATCGTTATACTACTTAATTAAAAATAATTTTTAGTACCATTCCTGTTCTTCTATGTGTCATGAACAACACATATCCTCACCTTTATGAAGTCAATACTGTAGTTTTAAAAATTTGTTTCCAAATAAAAATTACAAGTGTAGTGATATCTATAATATTATGGGAGAAAAACTAAAATGTAGCCACTCTTTGCAGAAATTCATTATGGTACACTTCTTCAGAATTAATATGTAATTTTCCAAATAATATTAAAAAGAGATGAAAAAGTTACAACAAACTATGAAACAAATACTTCAATGTCTTAGTTGTAAATACAAAGTCTACTAAAGTAGAAACTATGTGATACACAATAAATAGACTATAAGAATTATTGCAAAAAAACATTGATTTTTAAGGCTTATATTCAAGATTTCTTTTTAATGCTTAACTGGCTATCGGGTCACTCAGAGGTAAGGTAAGGTGTTAAGTACACAACATTATAAAGCTATGTAATGTAATTACACCAGAGAGTACTCTAAAAACTGCAACAATACAGATTTATTTCAGGTTCTTTAGCTTCAAAAGTAAAGAAAACTATACTATAAATAATTATTTTAAAGTGTATTGTGTTATTTAGTATATCTACTATTTTCCAGTTTTATATTATTTCTTTTTATTAAAATGTATATTGTTCATATAGTATATTCTGATTATATTTTTCTTGCTGCCAACTCCTCCCACATCCTCCACACTTTCAATCCCACCCATTCAACAACCTCTCTTTCACTCTTTCATTGAGAGAAAACAAACAGAAGAAAAAAGGCCAAAGAGAAACACAAAACTTCACTAAGAATGACTTCTTCTAGCTCCATAATTTATAACCTGTCACTTTTATGATTGCCAGTGACCTTCTTAGCATCTATAGTGTTACCAGGTCTAGGAGGCAGTGATGTAATATTTACCTTTCTTCAATTCTTTGCTATCCTAAGGCCAAATGCTGCTGTTTGTTTGTTTGTTTGTTTTTTGGTTTTTGTTTGTTTGTTTGTTTTGGTTTTTTGTTTGTTTGTTTGTTTTTTATAATTAACTCTTGTATAGCAGTGAGGAATTAGGTATCAAAATTACTGCTGGCACTCCTTTCCTGGCCAGGGAGCCAGATGCACTTCTCTGACCAGGCTTGTTAACTCTTTTTGGACTAGAGAGTAAAAGGACAGGAAAGATGTCACATACACACAGTGAAATGGAAAATGGCTACATCACTACATTTGGTTGGACGGATGGATAGATGGATGGATGGATGGATGAATGGATGGATGGATGGATGGATGGATGGATGGATGGATGGATGGATGGATGGATGGTGGAGAGTCACCCAAGCCAAACCATCATCTTTTTTCTTTACTCTGGCCTTTTATAAACATTATTTCTGAGAAAATTACCTTGTAGATAAAAGGTTAGATAAAATGGGAGTTACAAAAGGATGTTTATAAAGTATGTTCAAAGCAGTGTTCACTTCTCTATGCTCATTATAAGTTCAGAGAAACATTTACTTATGGCCTTGCCTTATCATAGTGCAAACCTGTGGCTTCATCCTTGGATCTGAATTCTTTCGCTTCAACACAAATTTGTTCCAAGCCTATCTCTTTTTAGTGTAATTATAAAAAAGATCCTTGTCTTTCTTGTTATGCAGCCTTTGTTTGCTGTTGTGAGGAGTGGGCACATTCTATTCATGATTCTACCTTTATAAAATCTTTCTAGTAAAACAGCTAAAACCATCTCTTAAAACACTCTGAGATTACTTGAATCAAATCAAGAATTCTATAAGCAAATTAATTAATCTAAACATTAATAATTCATAAAAGTTCATTTTATGTAGATCTGCAGGAAATCTGCTCAATAAGGTGGGCTACTCCGCAGAGATTATTATATTAATTTAATCATGACAGGAAAGGCATATTAACTGCAAGAAGCAGTGATGAGATGAAGTTTCTTTGGGATGTTGCATCATAGAACTCACCCATCATAGATCATGCAAAAATAGTAGGTCACCTCCAGGAAGGTCTCCTCCTAGCCTTAGCTTTTTATTAAATGGCTACTGACAGGTGATTTAATTTTTTAATAGCTACGATGCCATTAAATATACCACATTTTCCTCATCCGCCTTTCTTATACCATATTCCTATTGATGAACACAGAGGCTCTTTATACATTTGGCTTTATGAATAGACAGCAAAGGACATCATTGAACAAGTGTCTCTTGTTTGTGATGAAGCATCTTTTGGGTATACCCCTAGGATTCTATAGTTGAAGAGGTATATGGATTCCAAAATTCCCGAGGAACCATGACACTAATTTCCAAAGCAGCTGTTCAAGTTTGCATTCCTACCAGAAATAGATGAGGACTATTTTCATTCTACATTCACTCATCCTGAGCTGTCACTGGTTTTATTGATGGGTGTAACTTGAAATATAAAAGTAGTTTTGATTAGCATTTCCCTGATTGCTAAGAATGCACATTTCTTTATGTTCAGATTGCTTCTCATCGATTTGAGTTTTTAAAAATTGTTTGGTTTTATAAAAAGAAAAGAGAAGCCAGAGATATGTTTGATAGAGGAGTGGTATGGCGCAGAAGATGGGGCTGGGGAGAAGAGAGTTCCTCTGTGGGTCCATGCTGAAAGAATCCCTTCCCCTTGAGGTACCAGCCATACAATGGGTATAGTATAGAAAAGAGTTTTTAGTTTATTTAGGGCATAGGAATGAGAGTTGAGGGGGTAGAAGAGACAGAGAAAGGGAGAGAGAGAGAGAAAGAGAGAGAGAGAAGGGGGGTGAGAATGGGGAGAGAAGAAAAAGGGAAGAGGGTAGGACAGCAAGAGAGCGAGGAGGGGGCTAACAGCCCCTTTTATAGTGAGTCAGGCATACCTGACTGTTGATAGGCAACGGTGGGGCAGAGTGTAGAAGAAATGCTAACATTGACAGCTCTCTTTTTATATCTGTACTGAAGTTTTTTGATTGTGTTATATATATATATTTCAACATTCAGGTGTCCAGAGGTGTGTTGATTCATCTCTAGGTCTTCAGCTCGATTCCATTTATCAGTGTGTCTCTTTCATGCCAATACCATGCGCTTTGTATTTTTATTCTGTAACACAACTTAACATAGAGAATGGTGATGTTTCTCCTCTTGAGTTTCATGTATTTAGCAAATTGTATCTTATATCTTGGGTATTCTAAGTTTCTGGGCTAATAGCCACTTATCAGTGAGTACATATTGTGTGAGTTCTTTTATGATTGGGTTACCTCACTCAGGATGATGCCCTCTAGGTCCATCCATTTGCCTAGGAATTTCATAAATTCATTCTTTTGAATAGCTGAGTAGTACTCCATTGTGTAAATGTACCACATTTTCTGTATCCATTCCTCTGTTGAGGGGCATCTGGGTTCTTTCCAGCTTCTGGCTATTATAAATAAGGCTGCTATAAACAGTGGAGCATGTGTCCTTCTTACCGGTTGGGACATCTTCTGGATATATGCCCAGGAGAGGTATTGTGGGATCCTCAGGTAGTACTATGTCCAATTTTCTGAGGAACCGCCAGACTGATTTCCAGTGTGGTTGTACAAGCTTGCAATCCCACCAACAATGGAGGAGTGTTCCTCTTCAGGCTCTCTTACTCTTATTCCTTTGTTCCCTTACCTCTCACTTCTCTCACTTCTATCTCAGCTTCCCTTTCCCTTTCTCTTTGTCTTCTTCTTCTTCTTCTTCTTCTTCTTCTTCTTCTTCTTCTTCTTCTTCTTCTTCTTCTTCTTCTTCTTCTTCTTCTTCTCTCTCTCTCTCTCTCTCTCTCTCTCTCTCTCTCTCTCTCTCTCTCTCTCTCTCTCTCTCCTCTCTCTTTCCCTCTGCATTTCTAAAATAAAGCTCTCAAATCATAGAGAGTCTCTGTTGCATCAAGTTCAGCTGTGCACTCTGGTCAGTGTTGGGAACTTCTTCCCCTATTTCCTCTCTCTTGCAACCCTGGGGCTTTAGCAAATTAGCTCCTGGTGGGGGGGGGGAGAGTCCCAATCCCAGGCTGCCCCTTTCTCCACCCCTGTTGCGTGGGTCAGGCATGCTCACCTGGGGCTGAGTGGAAAAGCTCCTGGCTAGCTGCATATGTAGCCAATGATGGCCTCATCAGTCCTTAATGGGAGGAGAAGCCTTTGGCCCTGTGAAAGTTCTATGCCCCAGTATAGGGGAAAGCCAGGCCCAGGAAGTGCGAGTGGGCAGGGGGAGAGGGGAGTAGATAGGGGATTTTAGAGGGGAAACTTGGAAAGCAGATAACATTTGAAACATAAATAAAGAAAGTATCAAATAAAAAATAGGAAAAAAAGAAAAATGATTAATAATAATATTCTAAAATTTAAATTGCAATCTACTAGATAATCATATAATTTAAATATTGTGGAGATTTCTACCATGCTATTGTTCAAAAAATTGTACCTTTTAAAAATTGGCATCATAATTTAGTCTAAGTGGAAGTTCTTTAGGTAAAGCAGTATAAATTTTACAGTAAATTATTACTCTAAGTTTGTAGTATAGGCGAATTTGTTCTAGAAGTCAACTTTTAAAGGTCAAACATCTATAGTTTCAGAAGTAAAGTTCAGAATAGGAACACTTCAATGGTCTTTCTTCCACATTTTGAAAATGACTTCACTCAAAGCTTTCCATTTTTTCAAAACTTTTGATGATACTTTATAAGCCACTACTATTGATGAAAATCAAAACTGTGTCAAGGAGAAATTTTATGAAGAAAAAGTTATATTATTTTCAAATTGCTTGGTGCGCAGATTAAAATACATTTGAAGGAAATTCTACAAGTAAATGAAATATCTAATAATGACTTTTCCAGTTGCTTTCCAGTCCTCAAATAACTCAAACATAGTACAATTAATGAATAGTAACAAAAATAAACAAGAGATAATTAGGAATGGTGTATAGAGCAAATCTATCTATCTATCGTCTATCTATCTATCTATCTATCTATCTATCTATCTATTAGAAAACATATTATAGATAGAAATAGGTTTATACTTATATATGTATAAATATGCATGTATAAAATATATATGGCCAAAGATTAATCATACTGGAAAACAAAAACATATTGTAAAAATACACATATCCTTCAGTGTCGAAATACTACTAACCTCATCATTCCTAAATATCATCTCTTTATATATCTATCATGCTTTCCTTGTAAAACCACTGACCTGAAATGCCACTGCATACTAATCTACTTCTTAACAAAATAAGTAATTTTATTGTACAAACTTTGCGCATTCTATAAGGACCACTATCTACATGTGCTCATAAACCCTAATTCTGCTTTGACCACCCAACTCTGTTCACTGAAATTTCCAAAGGAGTATAAAGTTTTTCCAATTGTGACATCAATTGATCTATTTTATATTTCCAAGTTGGCAGAAGTAGAGTGAGATAAAATTATTTTTAATAAAACACTCTACACTTATTATAATCATAATTTTCTTCAGAAAGATGATTCAAAATTAAGCATGTTTAATTCAGTTTAACCTATAGAGATAAGTTTATGCAAATGGATTATCTATTTTTTGTGTCACATTGGTGCAGGAATTCAAGACAGATATATTAATCTTAACATCATAACTTTAAAATGATTTAATAACATAATGTCATTGTTAGGAATAAATATATTTGAAAGGATAAAATGTGATTTAATTTTGCTATTTTTTATAGATTAAAAAATTTTAAGAATCTTGTTGTGAATATTATTTTACCACACATTGGTAGAAATATATCATGAGGTCTTTCACATGTATTAACTTTAGTGTTTCGAATTCATCTTTTTAATCTGCATTTTCTTCATTAGGAAACATTTTTCATATTACAATAAGAATTTGAGTCTTTAAAAAGGTTAAGTACTTTTTATTAGGTGTTACATTTCTGAATACTGCTAGTCAAGATGTTGACATCATATCCTGAACATTTAAATAATAGCTAAAAATTTCTTCTTTATAATTTAAATGTAAATATATTTTAAATGTAGTATTAATATTATTTATTTTAGATGTAGAAAGCAAGTTTGACCGGCACCACTTTGTGCACATGCTATTATTTATTTACATCCCAAATGTTGACTCCATTACCCTTTGAGAGTCCCTCTGCCATCCCCATCCCCTTTGCCTCTGACAGGGTGGAGCCTACCCTGGTCATCCTCCCAACATTGACACACTCAAGTCTCTGCAGGATCAGGTGGATCCTCTCCCACTGAGGTAGAAAAGGCTGCCCTCTGCTAAATATGTAAGACAGTGCATGCTCTTGGTTGGTGGCTCAGCATCTCAGAACTCCTAGGGGTCCAAATTAGTTGACACTGTTGGTCTTCTTGTGGGGTTCCTAATCCCTTCAGAGCATTCAATTCTTCCCCCAACTCTTTCATAAGAGTCCCCTACCTCCATCCAATGTTTGGCTGTGGGCATCTGCATTTGTTTCTGTCAGATGCTGGGTAGAGCCCCTCAGAAGAAAATTATGCTAGGCTCTTCTTTGTAAACATAACAGTACCCTTAATAGTGTCAGGGATTGTGCTTGACCTTAGAATGTGTCTCCAGTTGGCTGGTTATTGGATGACCATTCTTTAAGTCTGTGCTCCATGTTTGTCCCTGATTTTTTTTTAAAGAGGACAAACTTTGAGTTAAAGTTTTGTGGGTAGATTAGTGTCCTTATCTCTCCACATGGGATCCTATCTGGCTACAGGAGTTAGCCTCTTTAGGTTCCATGTCCCCTCTGTTAGGCATCTTGGCTAAGGTAACCTGTATTGCAGTCTCTGGGACATCCTAAAGATCCCAGCATATTAAAGATTCTCCCCTCCTTATTGCCTCATACATCCCCCTTCCCCTGCAGCCACAGATTTCCATTCATTCTGCTGGACCTCTGGGCCTCTCCCTGTCTCTTCACACACCTGATTCTGCCCCCTTATTCACCTCCCTCTCCCTTCTCCATTCAGGTTCTTCTTTCCCTCTGCTGCCCATGATTATTTTGTTACTCCTTCAAAGTGTGAATCAAGCATATTTATTTAGGCCTTCCTTGTTTAACTTCTTTGGGTCCGTGGTTATATTATGGGCGTTCCGCTTTATGGCTGATATCCATTCATCGGTGAGTTTATACCATGCATATTCTTTTGAGTCTGCATTACTTCACTCAGGATGATATTTTCTAGTTTTATCTATTTGCCTGCAATAGTCACGATATCCTTGCTTTTAATAGTTAAATAGATGTTATCTTTTCTTCCAGTGTTGGGAGCAAGGAAAAGAAATGTGTCTCCACTACTGCCATTTTGCCCATTTTGTTTTCAGACATCCTTTAATCATAGGGGGAAACTGAGAATTTTTAAGAGAAGAACAAATGGCTTAGAAATAATTTAAGAAATATTCAAAATTCTCTGCCATCATGGAAATATAAATCAAGATTACTTTGTTATTTTATTGTATTCCTGTCAGAATGGCTAAGATCAATAAGACAAGTGACAATTTATGCTGTGAAAGATGAGGAAGAAGGGGAATATTTCTCCATTTCTTGAATATATAAATTTGTGTAGCCACTATTGAAATCAACATAACAGTTCTTTAAAAATGAGGAATGGATCTACTTGAAGATCCAACTATAATAATCTTGGGAACGTACACAAAGGTCAGTATCTCCTACCACAATGAAATGTGCTAAACTGTGTTCATCATAGCTTTATTCACAGTAGTCAAAAAGTGGAAACAGCCTAGATGTCCCACAATAGAAGACTGAATAAACAACCCGTGGTACATTTACACAAAGGAGTGTTATTCATCTATTTAAAAAAATAACAGCAAAAAATTGTAGGCAAATGGAGAAAATAATTTTTGAGTGATGAAACACAGACCCAGAAAGAGAAATACAATATATACATATATACGCTAATAAGTGAATATTAGCATATATATGCTAATATATAAACAGGATAAATTAATTTTAAAGTAAATTTTTAAAGTAAATTATTAACCAACGTATATATTACATGGGGTTATCTTCTTGAAGTCAGCTTTCAAAGTTGAAACATCTAAAGCCTTAGAATGTGACCAAAGAGATTAGATAGATAAAAAAAGGTATGGGAGCTTGAGGCTTATAGATCTCTAAGGAGGGCAAATAGCATAGATTTTGTGGGCATACTGGGGGAGGTGATAGGATGAAAGAAGGAGTATACTGTCATGGGGGATAGAGTAGAGAGATATTGTGTAAAAGAGCTATAAGGGAGGGCATTTGATAAATAATGGAACACTAGTGCAATGGAAACTTCTTTGAATATATAAAGGTAGTCCTAATAAGGACTGTTAGTAAAAGAGAATAAAAGCTAGATTGTTGCTGATGTAAAGGTTTGCTTTTGGCAAATTGACATCTGTGTCCCATTGCCATGGAAATTACTCATAGAACTTAATGATTATGGAAGAGTCAACTTGAAACCCACAAGGGGACTTCACCTTACTTTCTAATCTCTTTGATACAGGAAAGTACTCTTTATGCTACCTAAAGGAAAATGTGGATCCCAACCCAGCCTCAAAACCTTTGACCTACAATGTATCTGGCACACAAAATATGCTAGGGCAATAATGTCACAGACTTTGTTGAAGTAGCAGATTAATGTCTGAATTGACTTACCTCTTGGGTAGACAAAATCACCAAATAAATAACCCAGAGACCTGTGGTAAACCCAAACACTACTCATTTTGTAGAGGAATTTAACCTAGTATCATGGCTGCTCTGGCAAGGGATCATATCCAAAGACTTTCTCATTCTGGCTGATATGAATATATGCCAAATATTATAGTATGATCTTGCTGGAATGGAGACATGCATTTCAGTACACAGCTTAAGTCCCAAATAGTAACCTTGATCTCTATTTGAGAACCGACATGACTATTTAGAGTAATATTTGACAGAATGTGTCAAAGATAGGATATTTCCAACTCTTACAAGAAATTATTTAAGAGCAGCAAAAGGAGAGAGAGTCAGTTCAGAGGTTCAATAGGGTGAGTGCCATTCAGTGGAATTGAGTTTGTTTGTGACTTCACACAGTTCAATGTAGCTCAGCAGACACAGTTGAAGCTAGAGAATATGAAGAAGCCAGAATATTAGAAAAAACTGCCAGATTTAGTTTGATGCCAAGAAGAGCAACTCAGTAAGAAGCTGAGAGAAGCCAGATCGAGTCAGTCAGCTTGGAGAACAGTTTGAGCTTGAAAAAGCTGAGTTGAAACAGACAATCAGAGTTCAGAAAGAGCTAGAATGAGAGAGTTTTTTCAGCAGTAAGCCTTCTAGACAACAATTATATGAGGGAAATACAAATTACATTTACAGGTCTCAAAAATGTATCAATCAAATAAATCCTAATGTTATTCATAATACTCATAAACTTATAAATCAGTGGTGTATTCAGTCATGAGGCATGAAGGAGAATTTGGGATGAATGCCTTCGTTCCAGTTCTTCTATGTTCTCCCTTTCATGGCATTCAGACACTCCTCCACAGCAGGCATGAATGAAGAACCACAGTCCAGAATAGGCAGGATCCCAATCCACCTGGAAGAGAGTGTCATAGGGCGAGCTAGAGAAGGAGTCTCCTCCACCCCTGAGTAGGCTGGCTCAAACCTTGCTGCCACTGAGAATGAGACCACTTCAGGTGGAGCCTTCCCACCTGGATGGTTCTATTGTTCTGTCACCAGTGGTGTTCTTCTCTGCTGCTACCTGCTGAGAGGCTGAGAGAATCCTGAGAGATTCTGGAGACCACAAGCAAACCAGTGATTGACACCTTCTTGCCAAACCAGTGCTGTCAGACTAATCGCTTACAGGCTGGCGACAGGCATCAAGAGTGGATCTATGGTAGATGGGCTTTCTGCCTATATAAGCACAGATATTTAGTAAATTTTGGGTTCTGATCAGAATTTTGTATTTGCCTCTTTCTTCTCCTGCCGTCTATTCTCTTTTAGCCCCTGTCTGCCTTTTAGGAGGACCTGGTTTGTGTGGCCGCAGACGGTCACAGAGAAGTCCTTTACCAAAGAGATTTTCTAATGGCCTTCCATGAAAAAGCTTTCTGAGACAATCTTAGCCTGTGTATATTTCTTTATTGGGATAGGTTACAATGCATATTCTTTATATGGAGTGATCCTTGAATTACACAGTTTTGGGAAGGGAGTGGGAATATCCAGGTTGGGAAAAGGTCATTGACCTAAGGCTAAGTCTACTGAGATGCTTCATATGCCTGGAGAAGAATTCCAGGTGCTGGCCTACATGACTGAATACCTACGAAAATCTGGTTGGGGTTTGCTGGGTTACATGCTCTGAGGGAGGCAAACAAACATGGAGTGAGTTAGCTCCACTCCTGCTGGTATCAGGAAACTCTACTTCAATTTTTGAGATTTCTGGCATTTGGACATACTCCACCTTGCCAAGTCTGTGCCTGTATCTCTGCTGTCATGGTTCATGTGCCCTCAAGAGAGGCTTCCTGTAACAGCAGATGGGTTCAGGTACCCACAGGCAGTCATTAATATGCCTAGAGCTTAGATGAAAAGAGGTTTCTATCAAATCCCTCTGCCCAGAGCTCACAGAATGCCACCAAGAGGCGTTAGAGTGTAAGAGGTTGAGGTGATAGATTATAACATCCATCCTAACACCTGAATTAATTAAGCAAGAAGCACAGGAGTTTATATAGACTGAAATAGCAAGCACCGGATCAACATGGGTATATACCAGGTAATCTGCATATATTTATGACTTTCAGCTCAGTATTGTTATGGGACTCCTGACTGTTGGAAGTTTGTGTCCCTGATTCTTGTGCTTGTTCTTAAGACTTTTTGCCTTATTGAATTGTCATATCTAATTTCAATATGACCGCTTTTGTTTCATTGTGTTATATTTTACTTTTTTTTATATTTTGGTGTTGTATCCTAGAAGCCTTTTCATTTGTCATGAAAGAAAGAGAGAGAAAGAGGCTCTTGGAAGGAGGGGAGTATAGAGAAACTGGGATGATTTGTGCAAAGGGAATCTATAATCAGGGTACATTCTATGAGAAAAAAATTACAATAAAAGACAAGATGAAAAAGTGATTTCTAAAATGTCATATGAAAAGCAAGTTTGTATGTTTGTATACTTTTCAAGCTGCACACACACACACACACACACACACACACACACACACACACACAAAGTACATTGCACCTAACAAAAAGACCCACACAGCGAAAGTAGAGTGAATGAGACTGTAAATTACTCCCATCTTAATGGAACATATATATTGCTCATGCTTCTCTCAAGACTCATAGATTGCAGTAGAAGAGGGTTCAGAAAAAGCATAAGATACAGACATCTTGGAAGATTGCACACACATGGTGTCATGTCGACAGTTTTTTTTTTTTTTCAGCTGCATATATTGACATGAAATATTTGTGTATGCATGCAAAGAAAAAGCCAGGCCAAATCATAGCACAGATAAGGGAAGTCCTACTCCTATTTGCAGAGATATTACAATTTTTCATTTTGGGGAGAAGTAGAGTCAGTTTTATTTAAGAGAGTAGCGCCTCATATATTGAGCACCTGCTGATAAGTAACTATATATACAAAAATACTGGGTACCACAATTGATATTAATGAGTTTAAAACAATAAAGTTACACAACATTGGGGTGTGATTGAGAAGCAAAAGTAGATACAAGAAGAATGGGGAGAGACAAGGGATATGATCAAAACAGTGTACAATTTTCAAGGAACTAATAAGCATATTTTTAAATTAGGAAAAATACCAAAACTGTTCTTTTGTAAGACCTACCTAAACCAGGGATTTTTATATCATATTCTCTCAGTATTTCCATATAAAACAATATTTTTACTATCCATGTAAAACATACTGTTTTAGAAGAATTCAAATAGTTCAAAAGCATATTAGTCAAATATGCCAACATTCCCGCTTATGCAGGCAGTGCATTATCTCTGAAGTCACAAACAGCTAGAGAGCCAATATTCGCGACAAACACTGTAAGACAAGTGGTAAATTTTTAAACAGGGTAAACTCACTGTAGCCTACTTTAGGAACAACAGAATAAAATTTTCATTAACACTGTCACAAATCAAGTCTCTAGAATTTTCTTTAGATTATGACATTAACAGTATTTCTCCCAATGCCTCATGATTCAAAATTTTAAGAAGTTGAAAATATACTAAGTAATTTTCTAGAACATAACATTCTACTTTTAGAGTAGTCATTTCTGCTTAACAAAAACAGGAATACTTTCACATGAATTTGACATAACACACTACTACAATTACTTATATAGATCTGGACATTGTTGTGTCTTTTAGGTAGCATAGATTCAAAGGAAAACTGAGTACTTTTCTTCCAACTCAGCCTACACAAGAACTTTAAGTACAATGAGAGCTCCTCCTCTGGGAGGAGGATTCCAAGTTAGTTCCAGCTCCATACTTCTAAATCTTGTGTTGATATTGAGTGTTTCTAAACAACTGAGAGCAACTGAACAACTGTCTGGTATTCTTTTGTGAGTTCCCTGGAGTCCACTGACCAAGAAGTCTAAATGAGATTGTGAAATTCCCAAAAATGTACAATAGAGGAATTTTTAACACAGGTTTAACCAACACCCATATAAGTGGACTTAAGTACTACTCAATAAGGGAAAATACATACCTGATTCTATATCACAGTCAATTACACAAGGCTGGTGATGACATGGAACCCTGAGGATAAACGACAAGTCAGTACTATTTCTACATGCACTCTAGATGTTCATAGTCATGCCTCCACTCCTTATGAAGGAAGCTTTTATATTTTTAGATTTTAGCACTATTATAATTGACAAACTGTAAACTCAGAGAACAGGTGACTTAGGAATGTCCAGTTCTTTTTGCTTCATTTCCACCACAGCCCTACATTCAACACCATAAGAAATTAACAGAAAGATATGAGGAGCCAGAGGATCAGGTCAACTGTTATGAGATAGTGTCTTTTATATATGGAAGCTTTAACTATAAAACCTCAGCACGATGATAGCTTCAACAAGCCCTGAACTATGAAAACACCAGGTCCTATCAAAAAAATGGGAAACTCTCACAAGGGCTCATCATAAAGGAAGAACCATAGGCAATTCATGAGTGAAGATAGAAAGGACTCTACTCTTTCCAAGGGATGAACTCCTTAATTGACTATTCACTAAGAAAGCATCAGATCTAGAAACATATACATACAAGCAATACTAAATAGATTCAGTGTATTATGTGTACATATGTATATGTACATACATTCTAGCAATATTAATTAAAGAAGAAAGAGTTAATGATTTTAAGGGGGTTGGGTAGGAGTTGGAAAGAAAGGAAAGAGGGGAATTATAGATGTGCACCCATAATATGAATTTTTTAGAAATAAATAAGAATAATAAAGAATGAAATGGTCTGCATATTAAGTGATATAGTTTTAATCACTCTCACCCCACTTTCTGCTTAAGTTATAGTTTATCTTTCTGTTCATGCAAAATACAGAGTTTAACAGAGAACAGAAATTGTAGCTATAACTTTAGAATTCAGGGGTCAGATGTTGGGTTATTTCAATGAATTAAAGGCTAGCCAGCTACAAAATGAAACCCTATCTCCAACACTCACTCCCCACACACAAACAAGAGAGAGAGAGAGAGAGAGAGAGAGAGAGAGAGAGAGAGAGAGAGAGAGAGAGAGAGAGATGAAAAAGAGACATCCCAGAATTCAAGGACATTTCAGAATAGAAGTACATCCCAGAAATGCAAGGGCAGATTACTGAAAATATGCCTGTAATGCCTTTAAACAAAAATAAAGAGCCAGAAACGATGGTTTAAACTTTGAGAACTTTCTGGAAACAGTTTCTAGAGAATTCTCAAAGGATTACAATTATCCTTCGCTGCAATTTCATAGTAAAACTATTAGTATGTACCTTCTTGGTGCTGTTCTATTTTCTGGGACTCACTTTCCCTTATTGCAATGCTTTTTCTTTATCTAACATGACCTCACCTAAAGTGCCAGCCCTTAAGAATCTTATTTAAGACTTCATTCTTAAGAAAACACTGATTCCTATTGCTTTGTTACAAGGTCTGAAAATGTCCTTTCAAATCACTTAAGTTCTCACTAATAATTGTATTTAATTATGAGGTATTTATAAACACCAAATGGAGCTGAAAACATAAAAGTGAAAAATGTTATGCTTGTCATTTTACTAAGATTTAACCACATTTATGAATTATTAGTGTTAAATTATTTAACACTAATGTAGCTTTGTAAGACACATTAACAAAATTTTGGAGTAAGTTCTCATATTTAAATGTAGTTTATTTTTTAATATGAGACTTCGATAAAAAAACTAAAACACAAAGTTTTAGTCGCAATAATAAAAAATGAATCAAATTCATTGTTTTCTATAAACATAGTTTTTAAAAATTAAAGTAGAATTTTTGACTTAATATTGTACGCATAATGATGCTTGTTGGGCTCTTAGAGTGTAATTACTTTTCAAAATCAAACTGAATTGGATCTGTGAAACAGATAAATCCTCAAGAATATTAAAAAAGATAGTGTCTCATACTAAATAGTATCCTCGCATATCATTTTATATCCGCAGTTGGTGCAAATATCAATAAATATTTGTGAAATACTCAGCCACTTCATAGTAATAATAGGTAAAGAGCTTCCTCAGAATTGTGTTTAACAAAATAAAAGAGAATTTTCAAATGATATTGGTGATTATAGTTCTGTACTTATGAGCCTCCCTCTTGCATTCTTCCCTAATTACGTTTTCTCTGAGTTTATCCTAATTAAGGTGGCACATTGTAGGCAATGGTTTGTCTAATCTCAAGATGACCTGAGCAGCAAAAATCTCTCAATGATTTTCATAGGTTAAAGCTATTATGATGATCTCTTTGGTCTTGAGTTAGTGAATGTGTATGTGTATGTGTGTGTGTATATGTGTGAATTGATTTTGAAATCTTGTTGTTTTAATTTATCCCATAAAATGACAAATTCTTGATGTTTGATAATACAAAAAATTAACTAATATCATTTTCCATTAAGGGCTGCTAGCTAACAGTCTAAATACAGTAAACTACTTCCAAACAATAAAATTTAAAATAAATTTCAGTATTTTATAAATTTTTATATAAAACCAGTAATCTTATTTATATTTAACAAATTTTCTGATACAACAAAATACTAAATTATTTATTTTAGTTAAGATAACTAAAAATAAATGTGCTTACAATATATTTTTGGAATGAATGGGTAGAATATATAATTAAAAATAGCTCCATTCGGGAAGATAACATTTCATGTTATAAAATACTTCAGCATAAAAAATACGTATTCATAATAAAAATACCAATACAATAAACTATAAAGCATTCTTGAGATCCAACAGAAGTTTGGATTGCAATTTCTGAAACTGTATTGCTGAGCAGTGTGAAATGAATGTTTCAACAATCTGGTCCAGTTCAGTGTGTCAGGTCACTGGTGTATTTTTTATTATTATATTGGTCACAGAGTATATGTTAAAGTCATAACTTTTTAGAAAGTAGCTAAAGGTACATATTTCAAAACATATGCTTCCATAGATTAGAATGTGAAAAATGTGGATATCTGCTGGAGCTGAGGTTGAACAACTGGAAACACACAGTGAGAGGTTAGAGTCAAGGCCCATGAATTTAGAATATCATTAAGTGAACATTTGGCTTCTGATAGTCATAATCTGTGCTTAAATTAGCAGTAAATCAATACGTTTTATCAGTCCAGAGAAAAAAGATGTCTATGCTCCAATTCAACACAGAAATGGATTAAAATTTACTTCTTTATATATCTAGTTTAGTTTAGCTTAGCTTAGTTTAGTTTATTTAGATTCTGACAACTGATTTTTAGACATTTAAATTGCTGAGCACCATTTTAAAATAGGATCTTTACGTACAATACATTTTTGACAAAGGTATTCAAAATACAGGTTTGCTTGTATGAATACTTTAATACATAAAACATAATGAGTTTGTATACATATACATGCAAATTTAGCAAAGTAATGAAATGCTTTATGATTCATGATATAATATTTAACAGCAGATTTCATTGATCAGAAAAGCAACAGGAAGTAAATCATAAATCTAAAAAAAACCCTAAAAAACAAAAAACAAACAAACAAACAAACAAAAAACATTTCTTTAGGCGCTTCTTAAGCATCTGGTACTCCTCAGTTGAAAATTTTGTTTATCTCTTGTCACCCTTTTTAATAGGGTGATTTAGTTCTCTGGAGTCTAACTTCTTAAGTTCTTTTTATATATTGGATATAAATCCCCTATCATATTTAGGGTTAATAAAGCACTTTTCCAAATGTATTGGTTGCCATTTTGTCCTACTGACAGTGTCCTTTGCCTTATAGAAGCTTTGTAATTTTTATAAGGTCCTACTTGTCAATTTTTGATCTTAGAGCATAAGCTATTGGTGGTCTGTTCAGAAAATTTTCGCCTGTGCCCATGTGCTCGAGGCTTTTCCCCACTTACTTTTTTATTAGTTTCAGTATATCTGGTTTTATGTAGAGATCTTTTATCCAGTTGGACTTGAGTTTTCTACAAGGAGATAAGAATGGATCAATTCACATTCTTCTACATGATAACCACCAGTTGTGCCAGCACCATTTGTTGAAAATGCCTTTTTCCACTGGATGGTTTCAGCTCCTTTGTCAAAGATCAAGTGGCCATAGGTGTGTAGGTTCATTTCTGAGTCTTCAGTTCTATTCCATTGATCTGTCTGTATCAATACCATACAGTTTTTATTACTATTGCTCTGTAGTTTGAGGTCCGGGATGCTGATTCCCGAAGTTCTTTTGTTGTTGAGAATTGTTTTCGCTATCTATGTTATTCCTGATGAATTTGAGAATTGCTCTTTCTAACTCTATGAAGAATTGAGTTGGAATTTTGATGGGAATTGCATTGAATCTGTATATAGCTCTAGGCAGGATGCCCATTTGGATAGTTCAGTCCTTCTTAGATGGGGAAACAAAATACCCATTAGAGGAGATACAAAGTGTGAAGCATAGACTGAAGGAAAGACTATGCAGAGACTGCCCTAGCTGGGAATCCATCCCATATACAATCAGCAAACCCATACACCATTGTGGATGCCAACAAGTGCTTGCTGACTGGAGCCTGATATTGTTGTCTCATTAGCGTCTCTGCCAGTGTCTGACAAAGAGAGAAGTAGATGCCTCCAAGAGGACAAACTTGTCCTTTCTGACTGTCAAGACTCTTCTTGACTTCCTTGGTGCCTGTCCTAGCTGAAATACAAATCTTACTTATTTTCTAGTTTCTGAAAACAATAGAATTTGATAAATTAATCAGAAAATGGATGTTAATTTAGTTCATTAAGTATTTTCTGAACTAGTACCTAGGGGAAAAAAACAAACAAATAAACAAAAAAACACTCTTGTCTTTACCAAAGTGAATAAAAAAAAACATTGGAATATTGGTCTTTGAAATTGCAAACATACTTCAAAGAAATACACACTTGTGTAGAGATGAATAGGTATTTGTAATATCCAAAATTCACATGGAATTTGCAATGTGATTTTAACATGTGAAGAGGTGGTTTTAAAAGTGATGTAGGTCTCACTCAGGATGATATTTTCTAGTTCCATCCATTTGTCTACAAAACTAGTGTTGTCCTCACTCTTATCAGCTGAGTAGTATTCTATTGTGTAAATGGACTACATTTCTGTATCCATTCTTCCATTGTGGGACATCTGGATTGTTTTCAGCTTCTGGCTATCACAAGTAAGGCCTCTTACTTGAACATAGTGGAACTCATGGGGGGCATCGTATCCATAAATGCCCAAGAATGCTATAGCTGTGTCTTCAGGTAGATCTAGTTCCAATTTTCTGAGGAAATTCAAGATTGATTTCCAGTGTAATTATACCAGTTTGTAATCCCACCAGCAATGGAAGAGTGTCCCTCTTTCTTCATATCCTTTCCAGCATATGCTGTCATCTAAATTTTTTAACTTAGCCATTCTGATTGGTATAAGATGGAATCTCAAAGTTGTTTTCATTTGCATTTCCATGATCACTAAAAACTCTGAATATTTCTTTAAGTGCTTCTCAGCCATTCGGGATTCCTCTGTTGTGAATGCTCAGTTTAGTTCTATATCCATTTTTTTTTTGATTGGGTTGTTTGACTTTTTTAAGTTTAGTTTTTTGAGTTGTTTATGTATTTTAGATAATAACTCTCTATTGGATGTGGGGTTAGGGAAGAATTTTCTTCCACAATCTGTAGATTTCCAGTTTTTAAATCAGACCCAAAGGACATGCATGATATGTACTCACTAATAAATGGTTATTAGCAAAAACAAAAACAAAAACAAAACACCACACAGAATACTCAGGATTCAATTCATAGAACACAAGAAGGTTAACAAACCAAAAGGCCAAAAAGAGGATGCCTCAATCCCACTTGGGAGGGTAAGGAAAGCCATAACCAATTACTGGGGATAGGGGAGGGCAGAGGGAGGAAGGACCTAGATGAGACAGAGTAAGAGGTTGGGGATAAAGGAAAATGATCACATATTGGGGTTGGGAGTGACAAGAGTGAAGCCTTGAGGGTCAGCAGAAAGAATGGAAACAGGCAACCTTGAAAGGTAGGAGGTTGGAGGACCCTCTATGATGTATCAGAGACCTGGGATGTGACAGAATCTCAAGACTCAAAGAGAGGGACCTTAAATAAAATGGCCTACAGTGGGGAGAGAAACTTGTAGAGTCCATCCCCAGGAGACAGACACGGCTTCAAAGGGAGGAATGGGGTTGTCATCCCACAGTCCAGAACAAAATACTCACTGGAGCAAATATGGAGATGAAGTGTAGAGCATAGACTAAAGAAAAGGTCATTCCACCTAGGGATCCATCCCATATACAGTTACCAAACCCTGACACTATTGTGGATGCCAAGAAGTACATGCTGAAAGCAGCCTGATATGGCTGTCTCCTGAGAGGCCCTGCCAGAGCCTTACAAATATAGAGGCAGGTGTTAACAGCCAACCATTGGACTGAGAGTAGGGTTCCTAACAAAGGAGTTAGAGAAGGGTCTGAAGGAATTTGCAACCCCATAGGAAGAAGAACAATATCAACCAGCCAGGATCTGCCCCCTGTTGCAGTAAATCTCCTCCCAAATATACCATGGCAATGAAAACACAACACAGTTAATACGATTACGTGCTGTGCACCTAGATTGGGCACATCTACCGCTGCACTACCATACCATCTTCCACAGCTTAGGAGACCCCTTAGAACTTGCAATTTCTCCAGGCCATGTGCTTCTGCTCTGCTTTTCTCCTTCTTCCTCCTCCTCTGCATTCTTTCCCTCTTCTATTTTCTCCTTCCTCTCTCTTCCCCTCACCTTCTGTTCCACCTTACTTTTATTTGCCCAATCACCAACTCTCCTTTATTTTACAAACTAAGGTGGGAAGCAGGTTTACAGGAAATCACCTGAGTGCTGACTCATTCCTTGTCCACCACCACTCACTGGAAAATGGAATTAACATCAAATATAATTAGTCCCAGGGCTATCCACAACACCCACCCCACCCACCATCCACCCTGAACTTCCAGGGACTAAGCCATCAACAAAGGAGTGCACATGGCTCCAGTGGCACATATAGCAGAGGCCTTGTCATGAATCAATGGCAGGAGTGGTCTTTGGTCCTATGAAGGCTCAATAGATGCCCCATAGTAGGGGAATCCAGGACAGGGAGGTGGGAGTGTGTGGGTGGATGTAGGACTGCCCTCATTGAAGCAGGGTGAGAAGGGATCTGATATGGTATTTTCGGGAGTGAGGGAAACCGGGAAAGGGGGAAAATATCTAATTAAAAAAGAAAACTCTGGACCAGAATTGTTCCTGTCTAAAAGAAATTCAGGGACAAAAATGGAGAAGAGACAGAGGGAAAGGAGGTCAGTGACCAACTCAAATTTGGATCCAGCTCAAGTGGTTGCTCCAAGGTCTAATACTATTACTGACAATATGGTATGCTGCTTACAAACAGGAGCCTAGAATGATGGCCTTCTGAGAGGCCCAACAAACAGCTGAAAGAGCCAGAAGACGATACTACACCATACCAATGTACAGAAACTGAAGGCCCCTGAGGTTGAATTAGGAAAAAGCTGAAAGGAACCATGGAGGAGGGTGACCCCATAGGACAAAAAAAAAAAAAAAAAAAAAAAAAAAAAAAAAAAAAAAAAACCTCTCAACGATTTTCATAGGTTAAAGCTATTATGATGATCTCTTCTGAACTCCTCCCGTGGGCTTACTTCTCTCTTCTAGTTCTGCCCTCTGTAGCACTCTAGGCTCTGTTGGGATGAAGTAATCTATCAGACTATTCATTTCTGGAAACAATATTATTTTCTTTTGTTGCCTGTAACTAGGGGTAACACCGTGTGATTCTTTATCCTATCTACATTAGAATATTAATTTTTGTTTACTTAGGGAAGTCATGTGTAGGTAAGCATACTGTTTGTTGAGACTTACTTGGTGAAACATCTATTTCCTGTCTGGTATACACTAACTCAAAGCAGTCCTCCAGGTCATCTGGCTCAATCTGTCTCTTCAACTGTGGTGTTCCTTAATGCCCTCCTGTAATATATGTGTTCCTGACGTCCTATTTTGTGTTAGGCAGTCCATAGCTACTTATTCAACACATTTTGGCCAGTAGTCATTCTCTGTAGTATTTTCAATCTGAAAAAAAAAAAAAAAGAAGCTACTTTGATGATGCATGTGAGTTGCATCGACTATTAGTGTAAGTACAAGTAATTAGAAGTCAGGTGGGAATGATACTGATTTAGGAAAATAATAATAATAATAGATGCTCCACTAGCACCAAGATTTCTCTAACTACTTGATCCTGGTATATTTTACAGTTCCAAGTATTATTTAAAACCTATTTAGTGACTTTATATCAATTCAAACTTTTATTTACTACCCCCTAAATATTAATGTCTCTATCATACCATTAGACTTATGCTATCCCGATAGCAAATAGTATGGCTAAGTATAATTTTTTTCCACTGGTCTTGCACAGTACCTTCCATTAAAATGAGAGCTAATCTTCAAGAAGAAGGGTTTCTTCCAGGTCAGTCGCAGCATGGTTTCCCCAAGTCTTGTGAATTAAGTGTGTGGTTTCTTTATCAAATGTTGAATTCAATCTTGCCAACTTTTTGCTTGAATTAGATTGAATAGTATATTTATATGATTAATGATAATATTATTAAGTTTATTTCTTGCTACTGTAAAATGACAGTGGTCCTTAACTATGTTTTGGTATAAACTATAAAATTGGAATAAATGTGTTACATAAGTGAAATAAAAATGCAAAGTCAAAATTAAAAAATAAAAGTGATGTAGACTTTACCTTTGTTCGATAAGATTGTGACTTAAAATGTGTTAAATGGATGCTATACATTAATTCATTGATGCAAAAGAATGATTTTAAAGCTTTATTTTTTAAATGTTAAAATTAGAAAACACATTTAAAACTTAATCTTCTAAAACCAGGCAAGAATTTTGGATAAATTAAAGAAACATTAAATATAAAATATTACATCAATGAAAATAGACTATGATGGTCAGATTTTGCCTAATACCAGAATGTCAGTTATTATGGCAGGAATCAGATCAAAATACCAATGGTCAATGAAATTATATAACAGAAAAACACAAACTAAATATTTCATAGATTACATATTTAGTATATCTGTATTATTGAGTTGTAACCATATCAGTAAGGTAAGAAATCTTGACAGAGATACAGAAATGTTGTGATTATTGTAATTATCTGTTAAACTGTGGGATTAAGAGAAGCTTCATTTCTACTACATATTTCTAAGACATATAATGTCTTCAATTGGGTGATAATTTAACTCACAAGATATGTATTAAACAAAATCTGCTTGAAGTTTGGTGACAATTTTATACATTAAATGCTACTGATACTTCTATTTAATATTTAAACAAGGTGAAAAATAGAACATCTTAGTGTTAGAAAATATAAAATATTTAGGAAAATTTATAACTTATGGATTTATACATTGTCATATGTGCTTACAGGGTAAAATTATGTGCTATTTTCTTAAAGATGTTGTCTTAATTTAGTCTTTTTCTGTATAATAAAAGTCTATGTCTTTTTGGAGATATAATTTTCATCATGTAATTAAATATTATAAGCAAATAATAAAGACCATTATAAAAATTTATAGGAAACATGGACATCCATTCACTATTGAAACAAACTTGTTGATCTGCTTAGGGCATCACAGCATGTCATTTCCTTAAAACAACCCAGTTTGTGACAGATTCCTTTTCCTTTTCAACATATTAGTAGACAGAGACAAACAATCATACCATTGATAGAGATAACTGGAAGTCTTTGTATTTAGAATAACTTGAAATGAGATTAATCAATTTGGGGGATGTCATAAAGTCTCCTGAATGTCTCAATGCCAAATTCATCCTGTCTCTGAAAGACAGTACACTTTGTTTCTGGTTTGGCAGTTTGTGGATAGAAACATAGGAAATGTAGATGTCATATTTATAAACGTTTTAGAATTGTTACAAAGCATTTCTTCAAAAGAGCTGATATGTTTTAATCATTATTTTGCTGAAAAACTCAATGTCATGAAGGCCTAGCATTTGGGTGATATATGAGGCTAATACAGCATCCTGATGACTGTGATGATGTATATGGGAGTCAAAATCTATCATCACAATGGTATCTCTGAGATGATTCATGAGGATAGTATATTACCATGGTGACATTCTCTTGATGCTGAGGTGCCAGCAAGAATAAGTCCCTCAGAATAAATCCTTATGTTAATAATAAATATTTAATTTTCTGAAGATATTTTGTTAGAGAAATTTTGTACAATATAATAATAATCCTTGTAATATACTAAAGAGTAAAATAATGATATAAATAATTTGAATTCAATTCCTTTGCTAAACTTAATAAATGTAGTCACTTAAGTACAGAAATCCCATTAAGTATTTATTTTTTTGAGACTAGTATATTTCATAACCATGGTTTGACTTAAATTTCCAATGTTGTTATATTGTTTAGCATTTGATCATATATTCATTTTAATGTATTATGTAAGAAAAGAGCTTAAGGTTCAATCTCTCCTTGATAGCCTTTGGAAACCAAGTCAGAAGTCTTATACTCTAATCATATAGAAGTTCATTGAGTTGTAGAATTTTTTTCTGGTTAATTTTTTGTATAATTTATAAATATTCAGATTTTTCTAATAACATTTAAAATATACTTCAAAATGTATTTGATTCATTAAATAGAAAAATGTATGCTCTCTAATAATTCTCTGAGATTTTAAAACACACAAATATAAACACAAAGTAATCATGACTTTAGGGAGAATTTATATCTAAGTCACTTTGGAATTTTATTCATCCTACTTATTTATATTTAGAATGTGTAAAGGAAGTTAAAATTACTCATTTCTTTGTCAAGGATATAATTATGTAAAACTTCATACTAGCAGTGCTAATATTGATGAGGAATATTACTACATATGTTTAGATGTCATAGAATGAGTTGTAGTTACCACAAAATTAAACAGAATACCGTGCATAGAATATTGAGCTCAGAATAGTTTTTTTTGTTTGTTTGTTTGTTTGTTTGTTTGTTTGTTTTGGTACATGGACATTTTTGTAGATTTTCCTGACACAAATGTTTGAAGAGCTTGTTCGTATTTAAAGAACTTTAAGAAACTAAAAGTAGGGGCACTAAAATGAAGATGCCTAATAGTGTTTATTTGCAATATGAAATGTGTAACAACATTAAAGATGCTTCAGGGAAGCCAAAAGTAGAAAACTCAGAGCTTCAGGTTAAATATGCTATACACATACATGTCCTAGTTAAGAGTTATATCATATTCATTTACTCAAAAGTCACTCAAGGAACATCTAACTTTGAACTTAAAACTTGCTCAGTAGGAATGCTGAGAACTCAAGAGCATGCTAAACAGATGTGAATTAAGAAATCAATCAAAGATGAAATATATAAGAATTGCCCATAGAGGGCTGAGATAAATTTTAAGGGAAATAATAAAACATGCACTGACATATTAAATAAGTTGAGGTCAATAAATTAAAGAATGTGTGTCATTTAAGAACAAAAGGGAGCCTTATTTGCAGATGAAATATTTGTGGATTTCTTTTAAAGAAAAGAAATAGAAAACTGACTAATTTATTGTAAAAATATAATCCTTAAATTTTACTAACCATGCAACAATTTATCTTCTCTTTCTTTTTTTACAAAGAAAAGTATTAAAATGAATTTCTTATTTTATTTTATAGATCTTTGAAAATATTTGCTTCTGAAAGCTTCAAAGACAAATCACATTATGTTATTAGAAATTAAAATGTAAAGTAATTTGACTAACTTATTATACCGACTTTTATGAATGACTTTTAATATTAACATTGGAAGCATGTTTTAATCATTTTTAAGGACAACTTTTAATGTCCTTGTATAGTAGGATGTATCAAGGATAATATTGCACAAGAAATACATACTGAATGTATCAAAGAATTCATATAATTCGTATAAAGAGAACAGATGAGAGTCCCAAGTTTAAAATCAGGTGGTTTGAGAACAGAATTTTTCAAAGCTATCTCAACTTTTTAAGCTAAATCCCTAGATATTGTAGACTTAAAAAGGCAGTGAAAGGGGAAAAAGAGATTATTGCTTTCTGTATTCATGGATACTGATAATTATTTCATTATTGATTCTATTAATTCTTTTATAATTAAAAGCAATAATGAGCAATGTCTTTTAGTTCCCTTCACTTCTCTATGACAAAACATGACTCTCAATACATATATATATATATATATATATATATATATATATATATATATATATATGAGAAACCAAACAATCCAAATAAGAACAAGAAATGGGGTATAGAACTAAACAGAGAATTCACAACTGAGGAATGTGGAATGGCTGAGAAGTACTTAAAGACGTATCCAAAGTCCTTTCTGATTAGGGAATTGCAAATCAAAATGACCCTGAGATTCCATTTTACAACAATCAGAATGGCTAAGATCAAAAACTCAGGTAATAGCACATGCTGGCGAGGATATGGAGAAAGAGGAACACTCCTCTATTACTGGTAGGATTGCAAGCCCAGATATTCCATGACAGAAGAGTTGATATAGAAAATGTGGTTCATTTACACAATGGAATACTACTCAGCTATTAAAAATGAGGACATCCTGAGCTTTGCAGGCAAATGAATGGAACTAGAAAATATCCTGAGTGAGGTAACTCAGACCCAAAAAGACATGCATGAACTGCAGGAACAAAAATGGAGAAGGGGCTGAGTAAAAAGAGGTCCAGTGACAGGACCAAAGGGGGATCCAGCTCAAGGGGAGGTCATAAGGCCTGACACTATTACTGATCCTATGGTGTGCTCACAAAAAAGGGTCTATCATGATTGCCCTTTGAAGGACCCATCAAGTAGCTGAAAGAGTCAGATGCACACACAACCAATGGAAGAAGCTGTTTACCCTTGTGGTTGAATTAGAGAAAAGCTGGTAGAATCTGTAGTTTTGAATTATAAAAATTATTCATTTCAAACGAAATAATGGAGGCAATTCTTAGGTATGGGACTATGAAGACATCCAATTTTCATATTGGAAAAACATGAAAATACCATTTAAAGCTGAGTATAACAACACAAGAATATCAAA
Source organism: Mus musculus (assembly GCF_000001635.26). Taxonomy (NCBI): domain Eukaryota; kingdom Metazoa; phylum Chordata; class Mammalia; order Rodentia; family Muridae; genus Mus; species Mus musculus. The sequence goes on from NC_000071.6 coordinate 59,429,738, forward strand.
AATAAGAATTGTCATTGATGTCCAAATTATAGTAGTTGAAAGAGTGTTACTGAGTATAGATGACACTGTTATCCGGAAAACAAATGTATAAGTAATTAAAGGACAATTAGATTATAGGTAATTTAGTTGTAAACATTTCTAGTTTACTAGGAGTAACTAATGAAATTAATATTTTATTTTAAAAAATTACTAGGACTGAAGAATTGGATCACACGGTGAGAGTACTGACTACTTTTACAGACGACCCAAGTGTGACTACCAACAACCACCAGCTGACACAAAGGTAGGTATTCCTAATCCCAAGTATCCAACATCCAGCGATGGGCAGTGTACACACATGATTTGCAGACATATATGAAGGCAAACACCCATATACAAAAAGTAGCTTTTAATCACATTGTAACAATATTGTAAATTTGTGTGTCTATATATTATTGTGCATATTAAAGATATCTTACAATGTTGGGTAGTAAGTCTCTTCTTTTTGCACAGCCAGACTTTTGTCCTATTGGCTTGCCAATGGTTGAGCCTCAGGACACTGTGTCATAGTCATCAAGAAGAGCATTACTTGGTCACTTCTCTCTAAAAGGACAGATAGCATGAAAGTAGTATCTATTTTTGTTAATGACGTATTGATTTCTATTTTCAGTAACAGCATGTTCACATTCCTATAAGTAAGTCTAACCCTATATACTCGTTATAACCACAAGGAAATAAAATTTTTCAACAGAGTAGACTTCAATGGAGAACTTACTAAACTTTTTTGGCTTATCTGTGGTAAATAGAAATGTGTTGATCTGCTTAAGCAAAGTTCATACAACATGCCTATATTTCCGGCTGTTTCCCCAAGTACAAATCTATCTCATTTATTCCGAATTGTGTGCAATGTTTTGGTCATTAAGCAGTAGCTATCACAGCAAGCACACACAGAAACTAAGGTAACTGGGCATCGGTGATAGAGCCTTGAAACAAAATAGAAATTATATATATATATATATATATATATATATTTACAGACTTATTTCTCTGTTAATATTATAATTTTTATTATATCAAGGCTAGTTTTACATAAAGAAATATAATAACCCTCTTCCAAAATCGATGTCATAGGAACTTGAGTAATCAAAGTTATTTAGGACTAAACATGGAGTACAGAATGATAAACATTTAGTAAGAAACTGAATGAAAGATATGAGAGAAGGAGACACAAATACAGAAATAAGGAATGGTTAAGGAGGAAGAGGAGGAAGAGCAACAAGCGGGTGAGAGAAGACAAAGGTCAAGGGATAGAGAGTCTTAACAGTACAATTAAGATTAAGGGTAGGAACGGACAATGTTGAAATTTCAGTTATACTTTTATGATAAGTTTTTGTGCACAGGAAAAAGAATTTTGTTACAGTTTCTAAAATAGAGGAATAAAGGACTTATAATGGTGGTGATGATTACCACATGAATATTTGCACAGCATTACATTAAGGGGCTTATACTTCAGTCTTATTTAATGATAAAATCAAATGAACTTGAGAAGCTTTAATAGTTATTTGTATAATTTATTAATGGTGCTTCCAAATATTAAGGTCTTTGAGGTCCCTATGGAGTGATTGTGTTATCATTTCATCCAAATTAAGTTCTACCAAACACTAAATGTGATCCCGAAAAAAAAAAAAAAACACAGATAATTTGAATAAGATAATTTAAGATATTGTCAAGCACTGTGCTTTATAAAAGTAAGAATTTTATTACATACTAGTAGTAAAAAATATTTTGCAATTGTATATAAGGAAGTACCATAAAAATCTAAGTCATAAAATGAGCATACATAATATCAACAGCTAAGCTACCAAATTATTGACTGATTTAACTATGTTACGTAAGTTCTGGTAGAACAAAAGAAAAAAAGAAATATTTGTTTTCATTTTTCATCAAGCAAATATATTTGGGATGAATGAGTTTCATCTGAAACCCAATGAGACTTGTTGTATACTTTGTATTAGCCCTTAGTATTTGGAGAACTTTGCTTCCAGGTTACCTCTCTCACCTCCCTCTTTTCTTGCCCTGACTTTTTTTTCTTCTCTTTCTCTCCTTGCTGAGTTGTAGCCAAATTGTAGTTAAATCATAGTTAGACTTAAAACATAATCATTTTCTGAAAATTCACTTTAGCACTTTCAGCACATTATTTCTACATTAATCCCTGGCCTTAATTTCTGTCCTTGAATTCTGTGTCATAAAGTTGAGAGGATGTAGAAAGTGATTAATATAATCTGCATTCTAATTCCTCCCGTATGGTATTGCTTCTGTTCATTGTATTAACTCTGCTCAGAAACATGTAGGTGATTATTTTCCCCCCACAAATTAAGTCAAGATCAATGAAATCCAGCTTCAAGCATGGGTTTCATTGCTGCAATGTTACACAGTTCTGTAGAAAATGGAAGTGAAGAGACCTGAAGCATATAATTGATTATTGTTAGGAAGATATAGTTTAATTTTATGTAAAGAAAAAATAGCTAATATAGAACAGTGACATTACTTTGTATTTTGAAACAATTCATAGTACATTAATTTGCCTATATTTAAAATAAAACATATTTTATTCTTATATCTTAACTTCATCTTTCCAAAATTATGAAATGGTATGAAAATGAACATATAATTTATAAATACTTGTCAATAAACAGGACAGATACAATATGATTAGATTTTTGTACTGTAATTGTTTAATTAAGAATGTGCAAGTTATCATGTAAAATATATAACATTGCTCATTTTTTTGCAAATTTATTCTGATTAACATGTTAAAATCAAATCTAGTTTGCTTCTTAAGTACTTTCTACTAAATCATCTTCATTTAAAGTTGACTTTAATGCAAAGCAAATGATTAATAATTCTTAAGTATATATTGCAAAATTCTTGTGTCTATTACTGTAAATAATAGCATCTATTACGTATTTAGTGCCAAGAAATATTTTAAATCTGTCAACAATTCCTACAGTAGCAATAAATTTTTCCAACTTTTCATATGAAGAATTTGGTATAGGTAAATTCTTATCAAGCAAAATAAATATATCAAACAATAACTTGAAAACTAGTTCAGTATTACTCTTTTTGTTTAAATCTGCTTAAAAAGAATTACCTTAGGTGCAGAGAAGATAAGTACTTGTCACCGGCATGACAACCTGATTATAATTCCTGGCACCTGCAGCATGGCAGGAGAGACTCAACTCCCACAATCAGTCCTCTGACCTTCTCACAAGTATAGTGGAACCTTCATCCAAGCATGCACTCGTACACATACAAATCAACAAAATTCTAAAGCAAATGTGCCTCAGTAATTGTTTATCTATTTTTCTTGAAAATTTCAATGAGACAATACATATAAAACAATAAACTATATTGAGTAAACAAGTATTTTAATATACTCTCTATAGCTCTTTATAGCAGTGTATCTGTTTACATCGACTCTATATTTAATTTCTAATACAGTCAAACTGAACTTACTTGGTAATTGTTAAATATTTGTGGAAGTCTCTTAGTATTATTTAAACATCTAATACTTATTATTATATTTTGGGTCTTTCATTTATCTGATCACACGTTTAGAATTTCACTTGCCTTTCATAATCGTTACTTGTCTGGCATTCCTGTGCTGTATAAAAAGTATACAGCTATAATGTATTGCATGAAACCCCTGAAAATTTTGTATAGAAGTTAAAAGGACATTTCAACAACTAAGCTAGACTCTCCCAAAGATTTTGTAAAAGCATGTTATATGGCTGAATTTAAATGAATGGAAAATTAAAGTAGTCACTAGGAATGATTTATTTTCCGTAAAATTAAAAAAAAAAAAAACTTGCAACTATTTCATAGCAAGGCGAATAGTTGGGACATTATGCAACAGGGCATACTTTCTGAAACTATGATTTTGTTGGAAAATTAAGGATATGTAATTAATAAAATAGAGTTGACAGAGATACTAATGTGAATCTAACACGAAAGAGATACGTTTCTGAATTTTCAAATTACCATCAGGAAGATGTTGTCACTTACATGCTATATATGTCTTTAATATAAGTACAATGACTTTCAATATCCTTTTCATGTTCAAAAACTGTAAGTATGCTCAAAAATTTCCAAACTCAATAAACATTAGAAATAATGAGATGAATATCATATTTATTTCTCAATTTCTAGTTTATGGATGTAATAAAATTAATAGCAATTAAGCTTATAGATATGCATTTATTTTTTAAATTTATGATTGATGATCATCAGATATTACATTATTAGGTGTGTATGTCTGCATTTGTAGACATTTTCTTTCTTTCTTCTTTATTCCTATTAGGTTTATGGAATAGGACTTTACTCTTTATTATGTAAATAGAGTAGATTGGACAGCAATTAAAATGTAGATAGAGATATAAAGACCATGTTTACTAAATCTGTGGTGTAGTACTAGGTACACATACATATTTTCAGCAGTATTTGCTATAGTCTGTCAAGTAATATATTAGCAGTTGAGAGATATATTTTATCCGTTTAAAGCTCAATTTAAGTCAATCATTCAGTATGTTATCTTTTCTTCCTTAAATGTGGGTTAAGCTGCAAATTTATTTTGCAAGAATATAATGCATGATAATCAAAGTATTTTCTACAATATACATGGAAATTTGTTCTGATTTAAAAGTTTTAAGTAATCTATGTGTAAAAACATAAATTTATAAAAAAAACAGAATACAATATAAAAATTTCTGTGCTACACATATCAATATATTTAACTTGAAAACTATTAATTTATTAATCTTAATATTAGTGTTACTTTATATGTTAAAATAAAATATATTTATTTTATAACATTTACTACTATTTTTCTCTAGAAATATGTCTTTAAAAATTTGTAGACTATTTGGTGTTTGTTAAATTTATTGCCAAGATCTCAGAATGACAGACAGTATGCAAAAAATATGTCTTGAAGAAATGAAAATATTTTAATACATCTAATTTAACCTTGGCTTAAATGGATCAATTGCAGTATTAAAATTGTAGACCTAATAAATCCTCAAATATAACGTTGAGCTAAAAGAAGAAATTCTCCATATTTTTCACATTATTATATTTAACTTCACTTATTTAATAAAAAAATCAATGTTATAGATGATAGAATGTACTGAGATTGAATTTATTTTTTCTTTCCTCAGGCAAATAGAGTTTATTTTAATAACATTAATTCAGTGGCAACACAGTAAATATTACTGGCTCATAGGAAGAACGGTGGAGTTAATCTGGTTTCTGAAGCCTGACAAATGACTTACACATGTACTAGTCTGGGTAAAATTCCTACTGCTACTATTAAGTCTTATTGGAAAGTGAAAAGTGAAAAGAGGCTGTCTCTTTTATATTAAAGTGTATAATCATGAGTTTTCCTACCTTTCAGAGTCAGGGTATTCATCAAGTACAGTTGAAAAAGGGGAATCTCTACAATATATGAAGACTGGAGAGAATAATACTAAAGTCAGATAGGAATTTTCAATGGAACCAAACTTTTACTCAGAACAGCATACTATCACTTATTCATCTCATTGATGAGTCTTACAATAATTTACAGATTTATAAAGGAAGAATTCATGTGTTTTTTTATTTGGTATGAGATAGGTATGCTCATCATGTTAGTACTTATTGAATAAAAGCTTTCATGCTTTAAATGATTTAAAACATGAAAATTCAACAATAATTTTAGAATATAGTTAGCAGTTAATTTTGCCATCTCCTCCTCTGTTGGTTTAGCCAAGTGACTCCATGAAATTCATAGGCATGTGGATGAAACTTGAAAATCTCATCCTGAATGAGGTGACCCATTCACAAAAGAACACACATATGTATGTAATCACTGATAAGTAGATATTAGCCAAAAAAGAAGCTCAGAATACCCATGACCACATGAAACCCAAGAAGAAAGAAGATCACACCAAAGTGTGGATGTTACAGTTCTACTCAGAAGGGAGAAGAAAATAGTTCCCAGAAGTAGAGGAAGAGAGGGATCTGGGAGGGACAGAGGAGGGGGATGCAAATGTGGGTCAGATCAGATACAAGAGGAGATGGGGAAGAAGTTCAGAGGGTCAGGAGTTTGAAAGCAGATGAATAGCAGTGGGGGAGGGGAACCTGGGTTATCCACTAGAAAGTTCCAGATGTCAGGGACCTAAGAGGTTCCCAGAACCGAACAGGGAGGACAACATTAGTCAAAATTCCCAACAAAGGGGAGATATAATTTGTAGAAATCATATCATGTTGATAGGGATGGCCACCGGTTGAGGGATAGGGACACCTGCCCACCTCAAAAATATTAATCCAGAATTACTCCTGTGAAAAGGAAGTGCAGGGACAAAATGTGGAGCAGAGACTGAAGTAAAGGCCATCCAAGGACTGCCCCACCTAGGGAACCAGCCCATCTGCTGACACCAAACGCAGACACTATTGCTGAATCCAAGAAGAACTTCCTGACAAGAGACTGGTATAACTGTCTACTGAGAGGCTCTGCCAGAGCTTGACCAACACAGATGTGAATGTACACAGCCAAACATCAGACTGAGAGCAGGGACCCCAATGGAGAAGTTAGGGCAAGGAATGTAGGAAATGAAGAGGTTTGCAACCATATAGGAAGAACAACAATATCAACCAACCAGACTTCCCAAAGTTCCCAGGAACCAATCCAACAACCAAAGAGTACACACTAGACTCCAGCTGGATATGTAGCAGAATCTTCTGTTATCAGGCATCAATAGGAGAGGAGCCCCTTTGTTCTGTGGAGGCTTGATGACCCAGGGTAGAGGAATGCTAGGGCACTGAGCCAGGGGTGGGTGGGCGGTTGGGAAAGTACTCTAATAGAGGCGGGGGAGGGTGTAGGAGGTAGGGTGTTTGTGGAGGGTAAACTGAGAAAAAGGATAACATTTGAAATGTAAATGAAAATAACCAATAAAAATGAAAAAAAAAACCTCATACTATGAGTTTTAAGATATAAGCACCTAAGAATAGTACTCTATTGTAAGACTCACATAAACTTTTTCAGTACTTTTCAATATTTCACAAATATTCCATTTTACACATATCATCTCCTTTCTAAGAGGTACCAGTAATATAGAATTTCTGACTCTCTCTGCCTCTGTCTCTTTATTTCACTCTTTCTATCTCTCTAAATCTGTCTCTATATCATCTATCTATCTGTCTATCTATCTGTCTATCTATCAATCTATTTATAAATAAATACGTTTTAAATATTCAGCATAATACAAGAAATTTTGACACTTATTCAAAAGCCAGTCTCATTACTATTATAACAATGACCTAAGTAAACATAAAATGTCTTAAAATTCCATTTGAAATATTTCCTTTGACCTATGTAATAACAAGTATTTTAATAATTTCTTACAAACTCATACGATGTAAAATACAATATACTTTTGTCAGGTGATATTTGGAAATAATAGAAACTTCTATTTATACTGTATAATATAGAATAGCTTGCAGAGTTGTTTAAAAGGTAATCTTTGTTCGGTCTCCATGTGCCAAGTTGCCTGATTCAGTCTACTGAAGCTCTATATGATCAAATATAAAAGCAGGAAAGCCAGTGAACTCTCCCAGACATGATACAGCAGATGAACAGGAGTGTTTGCAAAGACAGTTTCCCTGTACTGTTACAATCTGTCTGCCTCTTATTCCATACAGCATCTTGAGCCCAGCAAGGAAGTGTATGATAAAGACCTCCTATTTAGGACCGAGTTTCCCAAAATTTCTCCTCTCTGCACATTATTCAGTGTTGCATCTATGTGTTACTTCCCATCTACTGCAAGGGAAAGCTTCTCTGTTTCTGGTTGAGTGAGACATTGTTCTATGGGTATCACTAGGAGTCATTTTATTTCTATGGCCCTATATTAAAACCTATAGTACTTGACTTTCCCCTAGACCCATAGTCCATCCTGTCTAAGATTCAATATATCCTAAGCAGTGTTAGGAAAGGTTACAACTTATTGAGTGGGCCTTTGATCCAACCACTGAACAAATGATAATTGCCACAAAGTGTTTGCAAAGATTGCACCAACATATATTGCATGCAGGTCAACATTATAGATAACAGTGTCTGTAGCTGGGTTGATAGCTATCTTCCCTGTTGTATGTAGTACCTTCTACTACCATGAACAATAATGTGTAGCAGTGGAGTCTCTAGTATGGACCTTCCCTACTTCTCCATTTTCAATGTGCTCAAAGGGATGCATTAAGTGTTGGCTCACCACTACTGCCTCAGCACTGCATCATTTTGTATAGAGAAACCAATAACTTCAGCAACAGTCTGAGGTGTTGGGAGATTTTCAAGAGGCTCAATTTGATCAATGTCTAAACTACGTCAAACCCATTCCTAAAACTGGCATTTTCACTTTGCAATGAAATCTTTAGCAGAATATCATTAGTGATTTTTTCCCCTCCTTTTGGACAGTCTGTGGAGGATTCTGAGGCTGGCTTCATGTCCAGGTTTCTCTTCCTGAAGAGAACTCCTAATTTTGGTGGGGGAATCGAACCTTTCCCCACAAAAGTGACTAGACTGTATGAGTGAAGATTGCTGGCAATCACCAACCTTACCTCTTTAATGTGTTGTGCGTGTTTCCCTCTAAAATTGGGTCCCACTGTCAGTTTTCAGAGAGCACAGTCTGTCCAAGCATCAGAGTTCTTTAGCAATCTCCATGGCAACATGGTAGCCAACAACTTAAGCAAATGCAACACAGTGTGCACACTGGAAGCAATGCCTGGCTATAAATGATGACTAGTTCAGATTCTATAGCCTCCATTATTAGGAGTCCTCACAAGAATTGCCTTCTAAGGTGCCAGGAAATTTCCACTGCATTCATTTTCCACACCAGCTCCCAAATTTCCACCAATTCAAGATGTCTATCCCTGCATTCTTTCCTTTCATAACCCCCACATAACCCCCCCCCCTTCTTCTCTCCCCATCTATCCCCAGTCCACCATCAAAATTTATTCCATTTCACTAAATGCTGTTCATATTTTGTTCTAAGTTGAATTTAGAAAAAAAATCAAATTGTGGAATAGATATGAAAAACAAGAGGTCATGTATCAGGCTTTCATAGAACTGTGGAGAAAGCAGTCTGTGTTGTTGCTACAGATGTCTTTATAAAAGGTTCCTGACACTGTCAGGTGTAATAGCTGAGGAATCTATGTAATCCTGTTTGATGTTGAATCCAAGGGCAAAGTCCTGACTTATTTGCCCAGAGCAAATCTGTTATGTGAGAGGAAATTTCTATTTCTAGGTTCATTGCTCCAGGTATTTTTGAGAGAATATGCCAGATTATAAGGAAGAAAATCTAAATTAAGACATGCAACATTTCATGATTTTTGTGTGGTTTCTGGTATAAGACTTTAAACATCTTCAGGTATAATTAATGAAATTATAATTTATATTAAGTTGGAAACATCAAACTATTATTAAACTATGCAACTCAAAAATAATGATTTAAAGACATTGACATGTGAAGGTTATATGCTTTTTTGTTTTTGTTTTTTTGGGTTTTGTTTGTTTTTTGTTTGTTTTTGGTTTTTGGTTTTTTTTTTGTTTTTTGTTTTTTGAGACAGGGTGTCTCTGTATAGACCTGGCTGCCCTGAAACTCACTCTATAGACCAGGCTTTGGTTACATGCTTCTTAAACAGGTACAAATAAAAAAAAAGTAGTGGGAATTTGTCATTTTTTAAATAACATAAATGGATTATCGACCAGAATGCTATAAAGAAAACCATAAGTAAATCTTTGCTCTCTTATTTATGTGTTCTGTATTATTAATATAAAATGTTGTGTTGGGAGCCGCGCCCACATTCGCCGTTACAAGATGGCGCTGACAGCTGTGTTCTAAGTGGTAAACAAATAATCTGCGCATGTGCCGAGGGTGGTTCTTCACTCCATGTGCTCTGCCTTCCTCGTGACGTCAAATCGGCCGATGGGCTGCAGCCAATCAGGGAGTGACACGTCCTAGGCGAAGGAAAATTCTCCTTAATAGGGACGGGGTTTCGTTTTTCTCTCTTTTTTGCTTCTTGCACTCCTGCTCCTGAAGATGTAAGCAATAAAGCTTTGCCGCAGAAGATTCTGGTCTGTGGTGTTCTTCCTGGCCGGGCGTGAGAACGCGTCTAATAACAATTGGTGCCGAATTCCGGGACGAGAAAAAACTCGGGACTGGCGCGAGGAAGATCCCTCATTCCAGAACCAGAACTGCGGGTCGCGGTAATAAAGGTTCCCGTAAAGCAGACTGTTAAGAAGGATTCAACTGTATGAATTCAGAACTTTTCAGCTGGGGAACGAGAGTACCAGTGAGTACAGCTTTACGAGGTAAGTCTGATCTTGAACTTTCTAAGGAAATTCAAGACAGTCTATCAGAAGTAAAGTGGAATATGTTTGGCCTTGAATTTTTTCTGGTGTTAGGAGCCCTTTTGTTCCTTTTCACATGTTATCAAGTGATTAAGATAGGGCTGAAAATTCTAGAGGAAATTCAGGACAAGCTATCAGAAGTAAAGCGGGGAGAGAGAGTAGGAGCAAAGAGAAAATATGGTACACAAAATAAGTATACAGGCCTTTCCAAGGGTCTTGAACCCGAGGAAAAGTTAAGGTTAGGTAGGAATACCTGGAGAGAGATTAGAAGAAAAAGAGGAAAAAGGGAAAAGAAGAAAGATCAATTAGCGGAGGTCTCTAGGAAAAGGAGCCTGTGCTCATCGCTGGATGGGCTCGGGGAGCCAGCTCTTAGTAGCTCTGAAGCAGATGAAGAATTCTCCTCTGAGGAAACAGACTGGGAGGAAGAAGCAGCTCATTATGAGAAAAAAGGGTACCAGCCAGGTAAAGTGCTAGCTAATCAGTTAAGGAAGCCAAAAGCGGCTGGCGAAGGCCAGTTTGCTGATTGGCCTCAGGGCAGTCGGCTTCAAGGTCCGCCCTATGCGGAGCCCCCGCCCTGCGTAGTGCGTCAGCAATGCGCAGAGAGATGCGCAGAGAGGCAGTGCGCAGAGAGGCAGTGCGCAGAGAGGCAGTGCGCAGACTCATTCATTCCCAGAGAGGAACAAAGGAAAATACAACAGGCATTTCCAGTCTTTGAAGGAGCCGAGGGTGGGCGTGTCCACGCTCCGGTAGAATACTTACAGATTAAAGAGCTTGCCGAGTCGGTCCGTAAATATGGAACCAATGCTAATTTTACCTTGGTGCAGTTAGACAGGCTTGCCGGCATGGCACTAACTCCTGCCGACTGGCAAACGGTTGTAAAAGCCGCTCTCCCTAGTATGGGCAAATATATGGAATGGAGAGCTCTTTGGCACGAAGCTGCACAAGCGCAGGCCCGAGCAAACACAGCTGCTTTGACTCCAGAGCAGAGAGATTGGACTTTTGACTTGTTAACGGGTCAGGGAGCTTATTCTGCTGATCAGACAAACTACCATTGGGGAGCTTATGCCCAGATTTCTTCCACGGCTATTAGGGCCTGGAAGGCGCTCTCTCGAGCAGGTGAAACCACTGGGCAGTTAACAAAGATAATCCAGGGACCTCAGGAATCCTTCTCAGATTTTGTGGCCAGAATGACAGAGGCAGCAGAGCGTATTTTTGGAGAGTCAGAGCAAGCTGCGCCTCTGATAGAACAGCTAATCTATGAGCAAGCCACAAAGGAGTGCCGAGCGGCCATAGCCCCAAGAAAGAACAAAGGCTTACAAGACTGGCTCAGGGTCTGTCGAGAGCTTGGGGGACCTCTCACCAATGCAGGCTTAGCGGCCGCCATCCTCCAATCTCAGAACCGCTCCATGAGCAGAAATGATCAGAGGACATGTTTTAACTGCGGAAAGCCTGGGCATTTTAAGAAAGATTGCAGAGCTCCAGATAAACAGGGAGGGACTCTCACTCTTTGCTCTAAGTGTGGCAAGGGTTATCATAGAGCTGACCAGTGTCGCTCTGTGAGGGATATAAAGGGCAGAATTCTTCCCCCACCTGATAGTCAATCAGCTTATGTGCCAAAAAACGGGTCATCGGGCCCTCGGTCCCAGGGCCCTCAAAGATATGGGAACCGGTTTGTCAGGACCCAGGAAGCAGTCAGAGAGGCGACCCAGGAAGACCCACAAGGGTGGACCTGCGTGCCGCCTCCGACTTCCTATTAATGCCTCAAATGAGTATTCAGCCGGTGCCAGTGGAGCCTATACCATCCTTGCCCCCGGGAACCATGGGCCTTATTCTCGGCCGGGGTTCACTCACCTTGCAGGGCTTAGTAGTCCACCCTGGAGTTATGGATTGTCAACATTCCCCTGAAATACAGGTCCTGTGCTCAAGCCCTAAAGGCGTTTTTTCTATTAGTAAAGGAGATAGGATAGCTCAGCTGCTGCTCCTCCCTGATAATACCAGGGAAAAATCTGCAGGACCTGAGATAAAGAAAATGGGCTCCTCAGGAAATGATTCTGCCTATTTGGTTGTATCTTTAAATGATAGACCTAAGCTCTGCCTTAAGATCAACGGAAAAGAGTTTGAAGGCATCCTTGATACCGGAGCAGATAAAAGTATAATTTCTACACATTGGTGGCCCAAAGCATGGCCCACCACAGAGTCATCTCATTCATTACAGGGCCTAGGATATCAATCATGTCCCACTATAAGCTCCATTGCCTTGACGTGGGAATCCTCTGAAGGACAGCAAGGGAAATTCATACCTTATGTGCTCCCACTCCCGGTTAACCTCTGGGGAAGGGATATTATGCAGCATTTGGGCCTTATTTTGTCCAATGAAAACGCCCCATCGGGAGGGTATTCAGCTAAAGCAAAAAATATCATGGCAAAGATGGGTTATAAAGAAGGAAAAGGGTTAGGACATCAAGAACAGGGAAGGATAGAGCCCATCTCACCTAATGGAAACCAAGACAGACAGGGTCTGGGTTTTTCCTTAGTGGCCATTGGGGCAGCACGACCCATACCATGGAAAACAGGGGACCCAGTGTGGGTTCCTCAATGGCACCTATCCTCTGAAAAACTAGAAGCTGTGATTCAACTGGTAGAGGAACAATTAAAACTAGGCCATATTGAACCCTCTACCTCACCTTGGAATACTCCAATTTTTGTAATTAAGAAAAAGTCAGGAAAGTGGAGACTGCTCCATGACCTCAGAGCCATTAATGAGCAAATGAACTTATTTGGCCCAGTACAGAGGGGTCTCCCTGTACTTTCCGCCTTACCACGTGGCTGGAATTTAATTATTATAGATATTAAAGATTGTTTCTTTTCTATACCTTTGTGTCCAAGGGAATACTGATGTCCCTCGTCTTGGTGATGTCCAGGGCGTCAATAATAAAGAGAGAGCAGCGTTGGGGAATAATGTCGACATTTCCACTCCCAATGACGGTGATGTATAATGCTCAAGTATTCTCCTGCTTTTTTACCACTAACTAGGAACTGGGTTTAGCCTTGATTCAGACAGCCTTGGCTCTGTCTGGACAGGTCCAGACGACTGACACCATTAACACTTTGTCAGCCTCAGTGACTACAGTCATAGATAAACAGGCCTCAGCTAATGTCAAGATACAGAGAGGTCTCATGCTGGTTAATCAACTCATAGATCTTGTCCAGATACAACTAGATGTATTATGGCAAATAGCTCAGCTGAGATGTGAACAAAAGTTTCCGGGATTGTGTGTTATTTCCATTCAGTATGTTAAATTTACTAGGGCAGCTAATTTGTCAAAAAGTCTTTTTCAGTATATGTTACAGAATTGGACGGCTGAATTTGAACAGATCCTTCGGGAATTGAGACTTCAGGTCAACTCCACGCGCTTGGACCTGTCCCTGACCAAAGGATTACCCAATTGGATCTCCTCAGCATTTTCTTTCTTTAAAAAATGGGTGGGATTAATATTATTTGGAGATACACTTTGCTGTGGATTAGTGTTGCTTCTTTGATTGGTCTGTAAGCTTAAGGCCCAAACTAGGAGAGACAAGGTGGTTATTGCCCAGGCGCTTGCAGGACTAGAACATGGAGCTTCCCCTGATATATCTATGCTTAGGCAATAGGTCGCTGGCCACTCAGCTCTTATATCCCATGAGGCTAGTCTCATTGCACGGAATAGAGTGAGTGTGCTTCAGCAGCCCGAGAGAGTTGCACGGCTAAGCACTGCAATGGAAAGGCTCTGCGGCATATATGAGCCTATTCTAGGGAGACATGTCATCTTTCATGAAGGTTCAGTGTCCTAGTTCCCTTCCCCCAGGCAAAACGACACGGGAGCAGGTCAGGGTTGCTCTGGGTAAAAGCCTGTGAGCCTAAGAGCTAATCCTGTACATGGCTCCTTTACCTACACACTGGGGATTTGACCTCTATCTCCACTCTCATTAATATGGGTGGCCTATTTGCTCTTATTAAAAGGAAAGGGGGAGATGTTGGGAGCCGCGCCCACATTCGCCGTTACAAGATGGCGCTGACAGCTGTGTTCTAAGTGGTAAACAAATAATCTGCGCATGTGCCGAGGGTGGTTCTTCACTCCATGTGCTCTGCCTTCCTCGTGACGTCAACTCGGCCGATGGGCTGCAGCCAATCAGGGAGTGACACGTCCTAAGCGAAGGAAAATTCTCCTTAATAGGGACGGGGTTTCGTTTTTCTCTCTTTTTTGCTTCTTGCACTCCTGCTCCTGAAGATGTAAGCAATAAAGCTTTGCCGCAGAAGATTCTGGTCTGTGGTGTTCTTCCTGGCCGGGCGTGAGAACGCGTCTAATAACAATGTTGTAGTTATAAATGCTACAAAATTTGGAAACTTTAAAGAAAAATTGACACATGTGATATGTTTATTATAATGAAGATTGAGCTTTCTTACTCTCTTGCTTCTCTCTTGTCCTCTTGCTCCTCCTCTACTCATCTGCTTCTCCCCTCTCTCCAGGTGGCCATGGCCGGCTTCTACTCCCTTTCTCTGCCTTTCTGCAATATATGCCTGAAAACAAACCAAAAAACCCAACAAACCAAGCAAAAAACAAAAACAACAACAAGAACAATAACAACAACAAAAGATATAAAATGCAAAATATTCTTACTCAAATTTTTAAATTGGCAGAACTGTATTTATACACATTAATAAAGGTTAAGACAGATTTTGTAGTGCCTCTAATGCTTCCACGAACTGTAGTTTTGATTTTCATAATATACTTTTTCTTTGATTTACTTGCAAGAAGCTATGAACATCAAGATATCTATAAAACTTGAAAAGTTAGATTATAATATAAAGACAAACCAAGGGTCCAAAGTAGACATCTAAAAGCATAACTAGGGAAATGCCATTATATATTTTTTCAATCTCAAAATATATCTCCTCAATAAATAATAACAAATGAGAAATCTATTTTCAGAGGGAGGCAAGAGATATTGCAAGCTGACATTACTGCAATTAAAGGATGAAAAAATAGCCACATTTCAGGACATAACAAAGTATACCATCTGGGCTTGCCAGCTATAAATATTAAATATGGCAAGAGAAAGGACAAACAAAGCTAATATAAGCATTGAGTAATTTTGCAAATTCATAAAGAATCAAAGGAAATCAAAGAATCATTATAGTCTCTAAATGTTTCTAAGGGTAATTTGTTGATAAAAAAGAGTTGGCATCACTTCATAATTTACAAAAGAAGCCCGAAGACAGATGTCAGAGGCAGATGCACACTTCCCAGAAGGGGGAAGAAGGAATACTGGAGCAAATTGGGATCCTTTGAGAAACAGTCCAAATCAACCACAAGAAAATAAAGACTGAAAAACATGAGCTTCTTAGAGTTGGTTTAATCATCGCATCCTATTGATACGAATCACCAAACCATTGCCTCTCAAGTGTAAAAGTATGAAATGAAGTTGTCAAGTCATTGGTAGCCTACTCTTCTCAGATCATTATGCCACCCCTCAAAAAAGGAATTAAGGAACCTGACTACCTTCAGAGGCTTCAATCCTAAAACATTCTGCAAAGTAGAGAGTGTTTACAAAATTCAGCCTGTTGATATTTTCTTCAGGAGATGATAGGAAAGATAATTCTATAATCTACAAACTATTTATCATTGAACATTGACTATCCATTTACCTAAAAATGTGTAAGAATTTACTTTAATTATAATCTCAGACATGCTACAGATGAAGATTAAATACATATGTTAAGATGATCTCTGATTCCAAATAAGTGCTTTTTTTTTCATATTTGAGCATTATTTCTTTCAATGAACAAAATGGAAACTCAATTTGCCTATCTCCTGAGAACAATTTTACATTTTATTTCCCTTGACTATGTCTCATATATCTGAGACATATTTCCTAAATGCATAACACATATTATGTATACTGATTTCATAAAGTTAGATTCATAAAAAGGTATACATGTATATATGTTCACAACATATCTAAAAATTATGTTTGTACATAAGATACAGTAGTTCAATTTATGAAAATTTAGTGCTTTAAAGCAAGCACTTTAGATATCTACAAAATTACATTGTTCTTATTTCCTTTATCTCCTACATCATACTCAAAAAAGAACAAAACAATGGGAGAAATTTTACAGTTGTTAATATTGATCACAAAGGCCTTTACACTTCATTACTGGCCTTAATGATCATCATCTTTCACGACCAGCTGTTCAAGTCTAATCTAGTCTACTTAGCATTTTTTTTTTGAAAAACAAGTTCAGACAAAACCTCAACCCCTTTGAACTTTTAAAATACTTAATGTCAATTTCATTTTTCATTAAGCAACTATTATGAATAAAATTAGTATGAAAGCATGCAATGAGTCAAAGTAGTTTATTCCATTTATTAATGGTGATTTTACATTACTGCACAATATTATATAGACATATGAATATTTGAAGCATATTGTAAGTTATGTGTCATGGGAATTCAAATAACATACTTTATCTATACTATAGATAGAGATAGAATGGTAAATGTATAACAATTTTGAATAAGAAGTTATATTTCATTGTTGCTACGTCTATGATATAGAATTACCCTAAATACCAAGTTTACAAGTATTTATTTGTGGCGATTCATGTGCAATGACTTTTGTAGAATTTTGCATAAAATGACATGGCATCAGATCCAGCAAATACATGTGGTTGACTATAAATTAACCAGGAAAATATAGAGGCTAATTGATATCATCAGTGTATTTGCATGAGTCTGTATATAAACAATGCCATGTTTGGTCTCTTAATTATAAATGCCATTTTTTTATTCTATAAATTATATCTGATTGGATGACACAATTTTATATCTGATGGCTTGCATATAGCTAAAATTTTACTGTACATACTCTGACACATCATTTTGAAATAAATGAAAGTAGACCACATCAAAGTTTTCATTTCTAATGATATTTTTCTACATTTCTTTCTACATAGTGTACACATTCATATATTCAGCAATACACAATAGTCTCGTATACACATATATAACCTTATATATTTTTTGAGACTATGGGAATGTGTGACCTTAGAGAACATAAGATGACTACTGAAAGACCTTGCTAGAATAGCACTCTGGGGATCTTCTGCTAGAAGGTTGTGAGGAACACTCCCTTCTCTGAATGACCCAACAAACCAAGCTTTACAAGAAAGCACTGACTGAAAGGCAGGTCCAGGTAACAACCAAAAATATCCCAGTTCCTTCTTCTGGTGACTTAGACCTCACCTCACCCAGGGCCACCAATGCTGCTTAGGGAAGGTCATGAAACACTTGTCTCTCCAGAAGGGAGGGGGTAATTACCATTTCTAAAGGGGAAATGAAGAGGTCAGTGTGGGCCAACAATTGGCTTAAACCAACTCCTGTTGTTACCAAGGCCTACACTGTATAAAAAGTGTGTGCTTAGGAGATTCTGGGTCATCTCTGCCCTGATAGCAGGCCGACCCCAGCGTGCTGGATCAATAAACCTGTTGCTTATCTCTGTGTTTCTGTGAGTGAAACATCTTGGACATAAGGCTCTTCGAGTCTTAAAATTGCAACCCTAATGGAAGGTTTTATTTATATTAATATGTTATTCACTGTATTAAAATATCACCTACAATAATCTGTTAAAATAAAAAATGGTCAAATTTACAGGACTGACAAATTGATAATCTATGTCATAGGTTCATAGAGATAATTAGTAGTGAATGCTGTAAGTTTCTCAGTGAGACATTTATCTGGCTAATACAAGAGGTATTTGTAAAAAGCTGATTTGTATTTTTGTTTTGTTGTTGTTTTT
Source organism: Mus musculus (assembly GCF_000001635.26). Classification (NCBI taxonomy): domain Eukaryota; kingdom Metazoa; phylum Chordata; class Mammalia; order Rodentia; family Muridae; genus Mus; species Mus musculus. The sequence goes on from NC_000071.6 coordinate 59,447,991, forward strand.
CTTTTTTTTTTTCTGTGTTTCTTTCTTTTTTCTTTTTTCTTTTTTCTTTTTTCTTTTTTTTTTTTTCTTTTTCGCCCAATGTATGACTTAGCTTTATTAGTTGTGATTCAGAGGTGCTTTAAGATATTGGGAGTACCACATTACTTTTGAGTCAGTTGTCTTCCCAGACATTTGAATGTGTTCACTGAGTACTGCATCATAAATCATCGAGTATAAGAATAACCAACAATTGAGGAGACATTTTTGGTATTTAGTCTCCATCTTGAATTCAAAAGAATACTATAACATCTTTAAAGAGTTACAAAACCAATTCTTTTGGTTAAAGAAAGCAGTATAAAAACAAATACACTGAATCTAATGGAAAAGAAAGTGGGAAAGAGCCTTGAAGTCATTGGCACAGGGGAAAAAGTTTGTAAACAGAACTCCAATGGCTCATGCTCTAAGATCAAGAATTGATAAATGGGACCTCATAAAACTGAAAAGCTTCTGTACTGCAAAGCAAATAGTCAATAAGACAAATAAGCAACCTACTGATTGGGAAAAACATCTTTACTAACCCCACATCCAATAGAGGCCTAATATCCAAAATATATAAAGAACTGAAGAAGTTAATTACCAAATAAACAAAAAAACAAATAACAAACAAACAAAAACAAAACAAAACAAAACACACACACACAAAACAACCTAATAAAAAACTGAGGTATAGAACTAAACTGAGATATTACAACTGAGCAATCACAAATGGCTGAGAAACACCTAAACAAATGTTAAAAGTCCTTAGTGATCAGAGAAATGCAAATCAAAATGACCCTGAGATTCCACCTTACACCAGTCAGAATGGTTAAGATCAAAACCTCAGCTGACAACATATGTTGGAGAAAGAGGAACACTCCTCCATTGCTGGTAGGATTGCAAACTGGTACAGCTACTCTGGAAATCAATTTGGAAGTCCCTCATAAAATAGAAGATAGATCTACCTGAAGACACAGCTATACCACTCTTGGGAACATGCCCAAAAGATGCCCCAGCATGCCACATGGGCATGAATTCCACTATGTTCATAGCAGCCTTATTTGTGATAGCCAGAAGCTGGAAACAACCTAGATGTCCCAGGAAAAAGAATGGATACAGAAAATGTGGTTCATTTACACAGTGGAATAAGCTATTAAAAGAAAGAGGAGATTGCGACTTTAGCAGGCAAATGGATGTAACTAGAAAATATCATCCTGAGTGAGGTAACTCAGACCCAAAAGCACATGCATGTTATGTATTCACTAATATGTGGATACTAGCCAAAAAGAAAAAGAAAAAAGAAAAAGCCCATACAGAATACACAAGATACAGGCCACAGACTTTAGAAAGCTCAACATGCTGACGTGCCCAAGTGAGGGGGCCTCAGACCCACTTGGGGGAGAGAAGAAAGCAATCACAAGTGGGAAGGGAGGGAGGAACTTGAGAGGGACAGTGGACAAGGTTGGGAGGGGAGTGGGACATAGAGAGGAACCTGATCTGGTATTGGGTATGGGAAAAGAACTGAAGCCCTGAGGGCCAGCAGAAAGAATGCAAACCCGTATCTGTAACCGCCCCCGCCCCCCCCCCACACACACACACACAAGCCTGAAGCTGGCTGAGCCAGACTCAACTTTGCTGCCACTAAGGAGCTTACCTAGGGTGGAGCCTGCCTTCCTAGATCACTCTATTGTTCAGCCACTGTTGCTGTTCCTCTTCAAGATACTGATACCTGCTGGGAGGCCCCCAAGCCATTCCTGAGACTACACCCTATCCTGCATGTGGTCACCTGCAGCTGGACTCCAAGGATGAATTGGTGGGAATGGGCCATCTCCCCCTCCCCTTTTATAAGCGCATTCCCAATTAAACATTTGAGCCTTGATAAGAACCTTGTCTTGGCTCCATTTCTCTCTCATCTGCTTAGTTCCCCTCTCTTTTCAGACCCGGGTTTGCCTCCCAGGTGTAACTCAGTTCATGTTAACCATGGCCCAGTTTCCAACAAGTATCCTCAGGAAATAGGAGGAAGGGGGGACCCCTAAGAATGCACCAGAGACCTAGGAAGTGAGAGACTCCCAGGACGCATACGGAGGGACCTTTGATGACATGTCTGACCATAGGGAGAGTACACTTACAGAGCCTACCTCTAGCAGGAAGAAAGGACATCAAGTGAGGGATGGAGTTGCTATCCCACAGTCACAATTCCGACCCATAATTGTTTCTGTCTGAAATAATTACAGGGATGGAAATGGACAGGAGCCTGAGTAAAAGAAGGTCCAGTGATAGGCCCAAAGTGCAATCAAACTCAAGGGGAGGTTCCAAGGCCTGACACTTCCTGAGGCTATGGAGTGCTCACAAAAAGGGACCTAGCATGTCTGCCCTTCGAAAGACCTAACAAGCAACTGAAAGAGTCAGATGCAGATATTTCCACCCAACCAATGGACAGAAGCAACTGAGCCCTGTTGTTGAGTTTAAGAAAGCTTTAAGAAGCTGAGGAGAAGCACAATTCTGTAGGAGGACCAGCAGTTTTAACTAATCTGGTCCTCCAAGACCGCTCAAACACTGGACCACCAAACAGACAACATATGCCAGCTGATATGAGGCCCCTAGCATACATACCTTAGAGGACTTCCAAGTTTGTGTTCATTCAAAGATGATGCACCTAACCCTCAAGGGACTGGAGGCCCCAGATTGTTAAAAGGTCAGGTGGGGGCATCCACATGGAGATGGGTTAGGGTGAGGAGTAGGTGTGAGATGTGAAGCAGTCAGAGGGTGGATGGGGACGGGCCGGTAATGGAGTATGGGTGTGAAAATGAATTACAAATAAAATTAAATTATAAAAGAAAACAGTGATGTTTATTGACTGATAAGTCTTTACTGATTGCCTCAAAATATCTGTCCTAAAATATACTAAATATGTCATTGATAGCTTTCATTCTTTTTCCTACAGCTGTTTTTAAAATGGTCAAAAACTCTTATCACTCATACACCTATATACGTTTGGGGCCTCTGACCTTTAATATGCTTCTACAAGCCCCACAGATATCTTCCAAATATTTTCCTTAATACTCCACTGTTATTCTGATTTTAGAAGCAAATTTAATGAATATAAATTTATTTTCTATTTTTTGGGTAAAGATCATGAAAAATAAAGAAAAAAATGGCAGTTCCTTCCTCCTAGAATGGAAAATTGTCAGGGAAGAATGATGGATACAAGACTTGATTATGAGAAGTTAATATCTTGTGAATACCAGTTTTTGGTATCTGGAATACAATGAGGTAAAATACACATTTTGGTGAGAGGAATATGAATACCAAATCCATAAACTGTAAGCTTATAGAACTGTGATCTAGGGGAATCATAACAGACCAAAAAAATTTACAGATTTTAATAATGGAGAGCTGAGTGTTACTGGTTCAATTCAAATATATATATATGTGTGTGTGTGTGTATGTATATGTATATGTGTGTGTGTGTGCATACATAATACACACATATAATAGCTTGTAAATATATAATGCTTATATTTATATATATACTTATATATTTATACTTATATATATAACACAGATGAGCCAATTAATACAGCTGTTTATGCAAAATTTTTCTCTTCATAGTACACTCATTTTAGAGATACTGTCATCTCTGTGCTTCCCATATGAAAAACTGCCTTTCTCTTTTTAATACATTGAAAGATGCCCAAGGATGTAAAAAGCACAAAGCCATATTAGATATTTGAGCTTCTGTCCTTGGCTTCCTTGTCATATTCTGGGTACAAATGTTCTGAGCTACTGTCAATCAATTGACATGTACTGAATTGACCTTTACCTAAATTACAAGCACTAATTATACTTACTACTTCAATGATAAAATTCAAAAGCAAGATGTGAATAAAAGAGGGATTGCTATTTGACATAATTTTTGATATTAAGTTGACATAAATATAGTGAAGTGACAAAAGTAACAAAATAAATGACAAGTTATTTTTTAAATCTGAGTTATTATGGTGAGCTGGATGTAGTTTTACTGATGATTGCTTATTCAAAGACTTGTATGACATTGCTTCTACTCATTACATTTATGTGTAGACTTTCAAGGATAATTGTTCCCAGTAACATTTTACACTTTTAAAAAAATATATACTTGTTACTTAAAATACTTTTACTTTCTAAATGCTCATCTTGTTTTTCTATATTTTATTAGTAAACTCATTAAAATCAACATTAAATTAATAATTCATTATAATGTAAATATCTAAAAACTACTAGGTTTTCAACATCCATTATATAATTAAAATAATTTGTTATTTTTATTCTTATAAATGTACTTTATTAACTTTCCCAAACTAATAAGCATTACAATTTTAGATGATTATAAGAGTAAAAAACAATAATGATTTCAGTAGTGCTGAAAATTTAGTCCCAGTCTATAACATACTTCTTTAAATATAAAAGAAAAGATTATACAGCCTTTTGATTCTTTCAGTAACATTGTACTTTCATTAATTTATTGTAGGCGGGAATACACTTATTTGTTTCTAATAACTAACATTTATTTGCAAAAATTTCTGTATTAGAATTATTAAAGTCTTCATTATTGGTTGAATGAAAATTGTTAGATAAGTAGCTCACAGACAGGTGATAGATAAATAACAGATAGTAGCTGATAGATAAATAGGTGCTAGGTAGATAAATAAATGATACATACATATGCATAAATAATAATTATATTTAAAATGTGTTGTCATTGAATTTAACTAAAAATTTACAACACTGTTCCCAGTGGTGAAGCTAAATAAGAATCCTCAAATGTTCTGAATATTATTATGTCACTCAAAGCAACATTTCACCAAAGTCTGAAGAGAAGTTATGTCTTGTCTTTGAAAGTATGAATTTCACACCCCAGGATTTAAAGAATCACTAAATGTAAAAGATATATATATATATACATACATACATAATATATACAGAAATGGATATCTGAGCAGTATGGCCATGCACAATAAATTCAGTCAGGAACTTTGGAGGAATGAAATCACAACCAACAACAAATGAACAAATTCCTATGTATACATAGAATTTGCAATTATCAAGTCATTTAAGAACATCAGCAGGGCTCTTGCCTCTCTTGCCTCTCTTGTCTCTCTTACTTCTGCTTCCTGCTTGTCTTCTTGCTTCCCCTCTCTCCCCATTCCCTTCTCCCCTCTCTCCATGTGGTCATGGCCAGCCTCTACTTCTCTATTCTCTCCTTCTCTCTGCCTCTACTACTCTCTTAATGCCCTTCCCCATGCCCTGAATAAACTCTATTCTATACTAAAACAAACAAGCAAACAAAAAACAAAAAATCAGCAGGATATATAGAATCATGCAACTCAGAAAATAAAGAGATAGTGTCGACTTGTGATTTGAGTGGGGACGCTTACATTTCTTCTTTCTAAATCTCAATCTTCCTGTTGCATTCCCATCCCTTGTGCCTTCTCCATCTCCCTCTCTAAAAGTTTTCTTTCTCTCCACACCACTTCCCTGATGAGACAGTTACAGTGAACTTTTTGTATTACTTATTTATTCTTTCCTCAGAAATGACAAGTTTTGTTAAGTTTAATGAATGCACATGAATATGATATGCTACTAAAAATAGAAAAATTCTCATGAGAGAAAAACCGAGGGAGCACATAGGAGAGGCCAGTAGAGGGAGGAAGGCTCAGTGTTGCCTGGGACTTGCAAGTGATATCAAACTAATCTCAACCACGGCTGCAACTTTTGCTAATTCAAATAAATTTGCCAGTGTTTACTATCAATGACATATTTGCTTTTCAAATATATTTGCTGTCACTTTTTATTGTCAGTTTAACACAAACTAGTTATTAGAGAAGACCAAAAGCAAGATGATATCTCCATATGTTTGGGACATAAGGAGCCCCGTTGAACATTTTCTTAATTAGTGATTGAAGTAGATAGGCTTACACAACTGTGTGAAGTCAGAATGCTTGATACATGGTCCTGGGTCATATTAAAATGCAGGCTGGGTAAGCTCTGGGAAGCAAACACTTAAGCCACATTCTTCATGGCCTCTAAAACAGCTCATTTCTCCAGGATTCCTGAATACCATGCCTAATTTCCTTCAATAGTGACCATAGTGTTGTATCACAGGAATAGAAACTTAACTTAAAATAAAAGAAAGAAAAAAACAGAAAAAATAAAGAAAAAAGAAAAACAAAGAAAAAAACCTTTATTATTATTCACAACAATACTCAAGGTTAAATTTATTTGATCTCTGGGGAGGAGGCTTTTTAGTGAATTTAAATAATTAAAATACATCACAGTCTGGACAGATTTTTTTTTTTAAAATCACATTCTTTGAGTATAATGTACAGAAGAACAAATAATTATAAAATGTTATCCTTAAATTTTATGTTTCCATTGTGAAATGTCTCTTTAATTACAAACATCAATACATTAATATCATTTAGTGAAAAGTTTGCATTTTCATTTAAATTGCAAATTTTTCTTATGATATGAATATAGTTTCTTGGCGGGGAGGTAAAGGTTAAAAAGAAATTGTGGCTAGGAATGGATCTTAGCGATAGAAGACAGGACTGAATACATAATTCCTTATGTTAAATCACCAGGAACAAAAAATAAATTTTGAGTTAACAATAATTTTTTAGTTACTTTTTAAAAATTACTCTTTATTCCTGACAATTAAATCTTACCAATACGATAAATCTGAATTTATTTCTTAAGGCACGTGTACTTTAATTGAATTATCAACACCATAGCATTAATGTTTTGAAATATGTAAATTTCCTTCTATTTGTGTAAGAATTTACTCTTTAAAAAATCATTTTTTCTTGGAATTTTGATGGGGATTGCATTGAATCTGTAGATTGTTTTTGGCAAGATAGCCATTTTTACAATGTTGATCCTGCCAATCCATGAGCATGGGAGATCTTTCCATGTTCTGAGATCTTCTTTAATTTCTTTCTTCAGAGACTTGAAGTTTTTATCATACAGATCTTTCACTTCCTTAGTTAGAGTCACACCAAGATATTTTATGTTATTTGTGACTATTGAAAAGGGTGTTGTTTCCCTAATTTCTTTCTCAGCCTGTTTATTCTTTGTGTAGAGAAAGGCCATTGACTTGTTTGAGTTAATTTTATATCCAGCTACTTCACCGAAGCTGTTTATCAGGTTTAGGAGAACTAACCAGTACCCCGGAGCTCTTGACTCTAGCTGCATATGTATCAAAAGATGGCCTAGTCGACCATCACTGGAAAGAGATGCCCATTGGACAGGCAAACTTTATATGCCCCAGTACAGGGGAACGCCAGGGCCAAAAAATGGGAATGGGTCAGTAGGGGAATGGGGGGGGGTGTGTGGGAGACTTTCGGGATAGCATTGGAAATGTAATTGAGGAAAATACGTAATAAAAAAAGAAAAAAGAAGAAAAAAAAAGAAGTTCTGCATGTATGATATAAGGTAAAAAAATCATTTTTTCCTCTCACATCCTTTCAAATAATTACACTTTGTTAAATATATATATATGAATATATATATATATATACACACACTATATATATACACTTTGTTAAATACACACACACACACACACACACACACACACATATATATATATACTTTGTGATTATAGTTTGTCAATTTTTCTTCATTGAGTTTGACTGGCTCCTGTTTATATATAGCTTCTATGTTTTACTCTCAGAACTTTAAATCACAGCTGGTTTTAAATTTAAAATTTTATTTCTGTTTATTAACTTCTTGCAACATAAGTTGTTATTCAGTTTTTTATCACATAAATTATTTTCCAAAAATTTTTAATCATATAAATTATTTTATTTAAATTTTATCATACATAATTGATTTTACAGTCATAGCACATCTTAGAAGTTTTATCTCAAGAAAAATAACAGATTTTTAGAATGAGTTAAAATAATTATATTATTTCTTGACATGCTAGCTGAAATGTGAGGATCTTATAATTTTAAAGTCATACAAGACTTCACTTATTCATTCAAGCATTAATTAAACTTGTAAAAATATATTTTCACTTTTGTTGAGCTTATTGTCATTTCAATTTTTTGTTATTGATTAGTGTATGATGGTAATCCATTTGTTGAGTACTCATCGTGGGTACCCATTTTTTAATTGAAAATATGTATTTTTTATTTTTGTTTAATTAATAATCACTGGATCTATATAAAGAGTGCTAGTGTAATTTATTTCTTTAATTTGTGAGAAGAATTCTCTTAATCCAATGAAGATGCTTTGCACAATACTTAGCATCTCACTTTGTAACATTTGGCTAATTTCTCTTCCTAGGTAATATATATTTTATTCTATTTGAAAATATATCTTAAGTTCCCCCTTGTGGTGGCACACACCTTTAGTCCCAGCACTTGTGGTCGAAGCAGGTGAACCCTGGCCTACAAAGGAAGTTTCAGGACATCCAGGGCTTTTATGATAAGAAACCCTATCTCAAAAAATCTAGGAAAAAAAAGGAAAAAAGGAAAATAAGAAAATATATCTTAAAATAACTCAATATTTATCTTCTATATGAAGAGTCATTATTCTTTTTGTATAATAAGCAACTATAAGCTAACAAATAAATGTAGCTTTGTTAAAACTTAATTTCTTTCTTCCTTTCTTTAGTGGCCCACTGATCATTGAGTAGAGAATTGTTTAATTTCCATGAGTTGATAGGATTGCTGTTGTATTTGCTGTTGTTGATGTTCAGCTTAATCCAAAGTTTTGTGATAAGATACAAAGGATTATTTCAGTTTTCTCGTATCTGTTGTGACCTGCTTTGTGACCGACTACATGGCCAATTTTGACACTGAGGCACTAAGAAGAAGATATATTCCTTTGTGATTAGGGGAAATGTTCTGTAGCTATTTCTTAGGCCCATTTGATTCATAATATCTGTCAGTTACATTACTTCTCTGTTTAGTTTCTGTCTCAGTGGCCTGCCTACTAATGAAAGTGGGATGTGAAAGTCTCCCACTATTAATGTGTAGGGTTTGATGTAAGATTTAGGCTTTAATAATGCTTCTATTATGAATGTAGATACCCTTGCATTTGGCACATAGATGTTTAAAATTGAGACATCATCTGGGTGGATGTTATTTTGGTAAGTATAAAATATCGTTCCTCATCTCTTTTAATTAATTTTGGACTATGTTATTAGATATTGATCTGGCTACTCCACCTTGCTTTTTTGAAACACTTTTAGCCATTAGAGTCTCTGTTAAGAAGTCGGTTGTAACAAGGATAAGTTTGACTTGTGTGTTGATTCGTATTTGGTCTTTTTCCATGGCGGCTTTGCTATTCTTTCCTATACTTTACATTAAGTGTTTCATTATTATATAGCAGGAGGATTTTCTTTTCTGGTCAAATCTATTTGGTGTTCTGTAAACTTCTTGACTGTTTATACATATCACTTTCTTTGGGTTGGGGAAATATTGTTTTGATTTGTTAAAAAATAATTTCAAGTCATTGGAACCACAGCTCTTAACCTTCATCTCTTCCTATAATTCTTAGTTTAGGACTTTTCAAAGTATACCAGAGTTCTTGAATGCTTTGTTTCAGTACATTTTTAGAATTAACATTTGGCTTAATTGATCAGTTTCTTCTGGCATATCTTCTATGCCTGAGATTCTCTCTTCCTTTGTTTGTATTCTGCTGAAGATGCTTGTGTCTGTTGTTCCTGTACTCTTTCCTAGATTTCCCATTTCCAGGATTCCCTCAGATTGTGTTTTCTTCATTCCCTTTATTTCAATTTTCATGTCTTGAACAATTGTCTTCATTTCCTTCACCTGTTTAATTGTATTTTCCTCTGTTGTTTTAAGGAATTTATTACTTTCCTCTTAAAAGGGCTATACGTGTTTGATAATATTTTCCTGTATTTTTTAGAGAAGTTTGCTCATTTCCTCTTTAAAGGCACCTATTATCTTTATAAGGTTGGATTTAAGGTCATTGTTCTTGTGCTTTGGTTGTATTAGCATATCCAGAATTAGTTTTAGTGGGATAGCTTTGGTCTGAAGGTTCCATATTTGCCTGGCTTTTGCTGATTGTGTTCTTAGGCTAGCCTTTAACCATCTGGTTTTGCTTGGAAGTTCTTGGTGTAGAAGGTATCACGAAGGTGGGCCTAATCTGGATATTCCCTTGTGCAGCAGACAGCTGGCAGACAGCCTTGAGTTGGTTGTTCTTGGTGTAGAAGTACTGGATGTTCCTTGCAAAGTGGGTTTGGTGAAGGCCAGTAGAGCACTGGCCAGACAATGAAGCTTGAGGCACAACACATAGCTAGCTCAGGGAGGCTGGGCCTGTTAAAACTAAATAAACATGTCCATTTCTAAGCACAAGGTCATGGTGCTTGTATATTCAGTTTTTATTGTGATTCCAATCACTTACCAAGGATGATGACTACTTTAATTTTTTTTCTGACTCCCCTTGCTGGTTAGAAGGGAGAAGGAGGAAAAAGGAAACATCAATTTATTCTTATGTAAGAATTAATCCCATCAATAGAACGATGTCTTCTTTATAGCTTCTATTCCTACCTGGTAACATCATATGCATAACAGAGTACAGAAACTCTCACTCAAACACACACACACACACACACACACACACACACACACACACACACACACACACATACACACACACACACACACACACAGATAGACAGACAGACACACACACACACAGACAGACACACACACACACAGACAGACACACAGAGAGAGAGAGAGAGAGAGAGAGAGAGAGAGAGAAGACAGACAGACACACATACAAACAGAACACACACATAGACACAGACACACATGTTCTTACAATGACAATTATTCATTTGTCCGAATTCTTCCTCTCCCTTTCCCTTTCCATATCCCTCTCCCTGTCATGGTACTTTTCTCCCCACATACGCACCTCTAAATGGCACTTTCTAATGTCACTACTACAACTTTTCTCTAATATATGTCTTATGTAATAGATTATAAAGTGATTATTATTTTACGCTTTGTATTTTTGAGTATAGGAATGTCCCAAAAGAGGGTTATACATATGTTGGCAGTTTTGTCTTTGCAATTGGCATTTGATTTTTTTTTTATTTGTCAAGTAAAACTCAAAGTTCACTCTTAACTTCCATTTAGGAAAGTAGGAAGAAGTAAAAATGACATAGATTAAATTTTAATGATAGAACTTTATATAGAAACAATCTGTGGTCTTTTAAATTTTCCATGAGGAATTTTCAAATCAAATGAAAATTATAAAATTATGGACTGCAGAAAGGTATGTTGCAGGAATGAGTGTTCATAAGGAAGGCTATTATAATCTTATATTTATTAATTTTAACATATTTACTGAAAAGTTTGACACATGTCCCACACCTCCTTTTATAGTCAGGGCTAAGGAGTCAAGCATCTTAGAATCAACATTAAAAAACACATTTATATTCTATAAATATATGAGCAAGTTACTTTATTGAAGTCCCAATATTGATCAGAGGGCCCCCAATGGAGGAGCTAGAGAAAGTATCCAAAGAGCTAAAGAGATCTGCAACCCTGTAGGTACAACATTATGAACTAACCAGCACCACGGAGCTCTTGACTCTAGCTGCATATGTATCAAAAGATGCCCTAGTCGGCCATCACTGGAAAGAGAGGCCCACTGGACAGGCAAACTTTATATGCCCCAGTACAGTGGGCCAAAAAATGGGAATGGGTGGGTAGGGGGGGGGGGGAGGCTTTTGGGATAGCATTGGAAATGTAATTGAGGAAAGTATGTAATAAAAAAAAAAAAGAGCAAAAAAACAAAGAAAAAAACAAGTGTACTATTCATACAGTGGTTATAAAGAAATGAGTTAATCTGTGTTCTTGTGCACGCTCAACTGGCCAGGAAGAACGACGCTGCAACAGGAGTTTGAGAAGGACCTCGGATAAAATAGAGGCAAGCATAAAGTTGCCAGGAAGAACGACACTGCAACAGGATCCTTCTGCACACGTTTATTCAGTCCTGTTTCTTCTTGTTTATATCTCCCGTGTTTATATCTCCCTTGTTTATATCTCCCCTGAACCCTGGGCCTCTCACTCTTAATACTCTCAGTTCCCATCCACGCACAGCAGGCCACGCCACCTCACCAGGCACGCAGCTTCAGCTAATCAGGGCAGCAGGGGCATATCTCCATCAAAATGGATTCACCAGTATCCTGGTACACCTGCGCAGCTCTCAAGATGTTTGTGGCTTATACGAGGAAGTCAGGTACAAGTCATACGACTTAGCTGCAGTCCCTGGCGACTTCTTGGGATTGCTGCCACACCCGCTCCTCACACTGTGTGATGACTATTTTTGGTTGTCAGCTTGAACACATCTGAACTTTACTAAAAGCCCAAATTGCTTGAGATTTTTTTCCTCTTAATTAAATCATTTGAACTGGTAAGAATCTCCTTATTCCAAATATTTCAAAGTGGGAAGATACCCCTTAATTTGGCACATGTCTTCTGCTGAAAGATACATAAAATAGAAGCTTGCTGGTTTTGCCTATTTGGCCTCTTATTCTCATTGACCAGTGCATTCCTTCATTGTCATTAGCGCCTACTTCTTCAAGAATTTGGTGTATAATGAAGAAAAGCTGAGAGATCTACAATCATAGACTGAACAATTACTCGATTCCTGTATCTCTGTATCTTCTGTTGGTACACAACATTATTGGAAGACCTAGACTACAGGTTGTAAGTTATTCTAATAAAGATCCATATATATATATATATATATATATATATATATATGACCATATATGTATACATATATTATATAAAAATCTATCAGTTCTTTTCCTCTATAAAACTTTTACAGTAAAACGCATACTATGTTTGCAAAAGTCCTCACAGGAAATAAATCAATTATTAAGGTCTCACCTCATACTAGACCTTTAGGCACCACTCAGCCATAACACTTAAAATTGCAAAGAATATTGCTTTTCTCAATTTAGCTTCTTTGGCAAGGTCTCTGTTTGTATTAATTCTTCTTTATACTACGACGTTTCATTTGATAAATAAAGTGGTCTCTTACCTATATGTATAGGTTTTTGAACTGTCTAATCCCATTTTATTTCTAAAGAATCAGATCGTTTTTCTTTGTAAATTGGAGCAAATCTTAGATAAAACAAGTTTTCTTATTTTTTTCTTATTTTTACTGAATTTACAATATTATTTGTTTGATACTTAACTTCCTATTACATATGTTTTCCACTGCCATAATAAATAATAAATGTTTGTAATTGTCATAACTGTCTTAATTAATATGTGTTTTCTGACATTATGTAATGATAACTGAGGCCTCTACCACATTTTACTAGTTAATATATTGATTATATTATTTTGTTCAAAAGTCTGTGCACTAAGTCCAATAAATGAACTAAGATTTAAATTCTAAAAAGTAAATAAAGTCGTCATATTCTTACATCATGCTATAGTACATGATACAAATGGTTGATATGTTTGCTATTGCTATATACTCTGAGTTTGTTGAATGAGACATTTCAGTTTCATGGCAGAAAACACATTCCTCATTAATATGGTTTTATTAATCAAATTTAAAATATTTTCTTCAAATTAAAACAATTCTTTATTTTTCACATTAACTCATGATTCTAGCTAATAACTGCATGTTTCATATAATTATATTTAAGTAAGTGAATCAATCTTAATTTTATTAATTGATAAAAAAATTAAGAAGTATTTTTGTAAAGGTATATATTTTGTATATGTGTATAAGTGTTTGTATTTGCACATGATATTAACTATAAATCATATTTCTGACACAAATTTCTTGAAAAGAAACAGTTAAGGAAGAAATGATTTGTGCTGCCTAACAGCTGAATGGACACACTACCCATATCAGCAAAGAATCTCTGCGGGAATGAAAAACAACTGATATTATTTATTCTAAAAGCAGACAAGAAGCAGTGAAGAGAAAGTTATGTCAGATAATAAAACCTCTTCTTTTGTTTATGACCTACATTGTTCAATAATTTTCTACTGTGCAATAATTTTCTACTGCTAATCATTTAAATGACCCCAAAACAGCACCAATACCTGTTGGCAAAATACTTCATTACTCTAGCCTGTGTACAGAAAGTATGTCATGTTCAAATATTAGCACAGATGCAATTATTTCTGCAATTAAATATATACACAAATATACATGTCTATATATATATAGACATATATGTGTGCATATATATGTGAATATATATTTGTATATGTATACACAACACACACATACATACATATAAATATATATACACACAACACACACACACACACATATATATGGGTCAATTACACTGACAAATCTAGGAAGAAGTTTGTATTTGTACACAGGTTAAACACAACATAAATTATCTATAAGATATATAATTTTACATAATATATACATAGTATATATTACATATAATATATGTTATATCATGTATTATCTTTTCCAAATTTTCTGAGAAAATTTTACTTACATTATGCTATATTTATGAGCATTGGTGATTTCTGTTTTGTATGATACATATTTAAGGTAGTTTTGAAAGTGTGAAATCACTAAACTGGTAGTTATGTATGAATTCACAATCTTCATGATATTCATTAATTTTTAAATATGGAAATGATTCTATCAAAATTTTAGCTTTCAATTTATAATGATAAAACTTAAGAAGATGCCTTAACTGACATACAAATGTGTAAATCCATAGGAATCAGCATGTAGTCTTTATAACTTGGTCAATTTATAAATAAGAGAAAATAGAACTAAAAATCATTCAATTGTGTGTACTTGCTTAGAAATGATAATTTTGCACTTTTCATCATAGTTTTCTGACAAATTGCTCTTTTGTTTTTTTGGGTTTTTTTATAATCTTTTTTAAATTATTTATTTATTACGTATTTTCCTCAATTACATTTCCAATGCTATCCCAAAATCCCCCATACCCTCCCCCCCACTTCACTACCCACCCATTCCCATTTTTTTGGCCCTGGCGTTCCCCTGTACTGGGGCATATAAAGTTTGTGTGTCCAAGGGGCCTCTCTTTCCAGTGATGGCCGTCTAGGCCATCTTTTGATACATATGTAGCTCACTGATAAGTGGATATTAGCCCAAAACTTAGGATACCCAAGATATAAGATACAATTTGCTAAACGCATGAAACTCAAGAAGAATGAAGACCAAAGTGTGGACAATGTGCCCCTTCTTAGAATTGGGAACAAAACACCCATGGAAGGAGTTACAGCGACAATGTTTGGAGCTGTGACAAAAGGATGGACCATCTAGAGACTGCCATATCCAGGGATCCACCCCATAATCAGCTTCCAAACGCTGACACCATTGCATACACTAGCAAGATTTTGCTGAAAGGACCCAGATATAGCTGTCTCTTGTGAGACTATGCCTGGGCCTAGCAAACACAGAAGTGGATGCTCACAGTCAGCTATTGGATGGATCACAGGGCCCCCAATGGAGGAGCTAGAGAAAGTACCCAAGGAGCTAAAGGGATCTGCAACCCTATAGGTGGAACAAATTGCTCTTTTGTATTGTTTGTTTTGTTAAATGTCTGCCTTAGCCCTCCATGAACAACAAAATAACTTTGATTAAAAGTTTAATAGGATCAATTATGTATCATGATAATTCTTGAGTCGTTGCATATGCCTTTAATCCCAGCATTTGGGAGGCAGAGGCAGACAGATTTCTTAGTTTGAGGCCAGCCTGGTCTACAAAGTGAGTTTCAGGACAGCCAGAGGTACACAGAGAAATCCTGTCAAAAAAAAAAAAAAAAAAAAAAAAAAAAAAAAGATAATTCTTTAACTCTCAATTTCATTCTTTGTTTATATAGGAAATATATTTTGATTTTAAACAATAAAAGCTATTGGTTAGATATATCTGGAAAATATATTTTCACATATGGCTCCATGATATTTCACAAAATGAAATATTTTGCTTAACAGAATTCAGGTGTCAATACTTATTTAATTTATGTCTTTCAACAAAAATATTTTGCCAAAATCCCCTCTGCTTAACTATGATATATGATGGAAATCATAAAGTCAAGTAATATATCTATTTTTGTATTTTTTATTGATCATCATATTTAGGTGATGGAGGGGAGTTTTGTGAGGGATATTTTTGTAAGTTGAATTCTAATACAAACCTAAATGAAATGCATGATATTCACATGAAAACTTTATGAGACATTTAAAAAGCTCTCAATTGGTATTACTTTTATGTCCAGAGAGAAAAAGTATTTGAAATGTATATAAAGGATTCTTCCACATTGATCCTAATATACAGGTGAGTAGAATGGCCTCGATAAATTAACAGATGTCCAGGATTATTATTAATCACTAAATAAATAAATAAGCTATGAAGACACTAAAAGAAAATGCATATCATACCGTGTAGCCAGAATAGTGTTTCTTTTCCTTGTGTCTTTTTCAACTTTAAAAGTTAAACATGAATTCACACTATAACTTTGATATTTATTGAAATATCCTCTTTAGCCTCCATGATGTCAAACAAATTGAAGTTGTGGTCATGGAAACGCATGTCTCTGCTCTGCTCATTATACACTATCAAGATAAGGATTGTCTCACAAATGCAAATAGGTCTTGAATGCCCAATTCTTCCTTAATAAAGATAAAGTAGAATGAGGCTTGAAATGTCATCATCTATTATAGAAATTTCCTCCAAACTCAAACAGCAATTTTCCATGATAGAATCATTCATTATTTAATCATTTAATGGGATCAACTAATACTGTATCATGAAATAAATATTTTATGTTACTTAAGTCACAAAAGCAATCTTGCTGAGGAAAATAGCATTTTTTATTTGCATTTTTAGAATTTCACTTAATTTTGTGGAGTCTGACTTCTTGAATTCTTTATACATTTTTGGATATTTTCCCTCTATCAGATGTAGGATTAGTGAAAATCACTTCCCAATCTGTAGCTTGCCATTTTGTCCTGTTGCCAGTATCCTTTGCCTTACAGAAGCTTTTTGGCTACAAGAAGTCCCATTAATCATGTGCTGATCTTAGAATGTGAGCCATTGGTGTTCTGTTCAAAATACTTTCCCTTGTGCCAATGTGTTCAAGGTAATTTCCCATTTTCTCTATTAGATTCAGTGTATCTTGTATTATGCTGAGGTTCTTGATCCACTTGGACTTATGCTTTGTTCAGGGTGATAAATATGGATCAATTAGCATTCTTCTATATGGAGACTGCCACCTAGACTGGCACCATTTGTTAAAGATGTTATCTTTTTTCCACAGTATGGTTTTGGCTTCCTTGTCAAAGATCAAGTATTCTTAAAATTGTGGACCTCAAATTGTTCCTATCTGAAAGAAATGCAGGGACAAAAATTAAGCAAAGACTAAAAAATGGCCAACCAGTGACTTGCCCAACTTGGGTTCCATTCCACTGGTGGACACCAAACTCTGGCACTATACTGATGATAATGTAGACATTTGAAGACAGGAGCTTACCATGGCTGTCCTCTGAGAGGCTCTACCATCAGCTGACTGAAACAGATGCAGATACAGCCATGCATTGGACTGATGTCAGGAACCCCGATGGAAAAGTTAAGGGAATGATTGAAGGAATTGAAGGGAATGTGAACCCTATAGGTGTGAACCCCATAGGAAGACCAACATTGTCAATTAACCTGAACCCCACAGGAGCTCTGAGAGACTAAGGCACCCACCAACTAGCACATACAGGCTGTTGCAAGGCACCTGGCAAATATGTAGCAGAGGCAAGTATGAGGCCTTGTCTAGCCTCAGTGGGAAAGGATGTATTAATCCTTTAGAAACTTGATGCCCCACGTAAGGGGAAGGTCTAGAGGGGGAGAAACTCTCAAAGGTAAAGGGTGTTGGTTGAGGGAAGAACTCTGAAAGGGAAGAACTGTGTGGTAACATTGGGAAGTAAATAAGAAAATAATTAATTTATGAAAAAAGCTCATATTAAAAGAGGAGTCTCAAATATAAGGGATTGAAAGAGCTATCCTATCAGCAACTGAATCTATATCTACATTGCCTTTCTCGTAGTGACAACTTACATCAAGGTGAATGTTCTTATAAATATTGAACATTATTACTACACATGATAGTGTAAAAGTGAGGATTAACTCATATTATTATAACATCAATGACTTTGAAATACATACACACACACATATATAATGTAATAGTATATATTACATTAACAGCATTATACTATCCCCTTATATTTTCAATCTTTTGAAAATATTCTATCCTAACTTTTCTTTTCCTATATACAACATATCATGTTACTTTGTCCAGTGTTTTATCTCTTTCGGGATAGCATATATAGATAAACTTATAATATCAATTAGTCTCATGAACTGTTTTCTTTGATTTTGTAGTATATATTCATTTTGCAGCTTTCAATTCTGTTGTGTGTTATTTTTTTTTAGACTATTTGAGCTTTCTTTAAGATATGAATTGAATGCTCAAAGGGAGTAGCAAGTGAATCACTCATATTTTTAATAAGTATGTAGTACTAGAGAACATAATTAAATATCCATGGACATTCCTAAAGCTATACATATTATTACTGGAAAACTGCATAAACCCTCTAAGAATTTTCATCCCAATGAAATATGTAATTAAAAGAAAATATAATAATTGGATTCAAGACCATAAATCCAGAAATATACTAGCAATATTATTTTATTTGAAAATATTGCCAAGAAGTGCTTGCTGAGAGGAGCCTGATATAGCTGCCACCTAAGAGTTCTGCCAGAGACTGACAAATACAAAGATGGATCTCACAGCCAACCATTGGACTGAGCAAAAGGTCCCCAATGGTGGAGATAGAGAAAGGACTGAAGGAGCAAAAGGGCTTTGTAACCCCATATGAAGAATAACAGTATCAACGAACCAGAACCCTCAGAAATCCACATTGGTCCTCAGGGACCAAATCACCAAAAAGAGCAAACATAGAGAAACTCATGGCTCCAGCTGCATATGTAGCAGAGGATGGTCTTGTTGGGCATCAATGGGAGGAGTTGCCCTTGGTCTTGTAGGCTCGATGTTCCAGTGTAGGGGAATGGCAGGGTAGTGAGATGTGAATGGGTGAGTGGGTGGGGGAATGCCATATAAAACCAGAGACAGTGAAACTTATAGAGGAGAAAGTGGGGAAAAGCCTCGAAGATATGGGCACAGGGAGAAAATTCCTGAATAGAACAGCAATGGCTTCTGCTGTAAGATGGAGAATCGACAAATGGGACCTCATAAAATTGCAAAGCTTCTGCAAGGCAAAAGACACCGTCAATAAGACAAGAAGGCCACCAACAGATAGGGAAAGGATCTTTACCTATCCTAAATTAGATAGGGAACTAATATCCAATATATATAAAGAACTCAAGGTGGACTCCAGGAAATCAAATAACCCCATTAAAAAATGGGGCTTAGAGCTAAACAAAGAATTCTCACCTGAGGTATACAAAATGGCTGAGAATCACCTGAAAAAATGCTGAGCATCCTTAATCATCAGGGAAATGCAAATCAAAACAACCTTGAGATTCCACCTCACACCAGTCAGAATGGCTAAGATCAAAAATTCAGGTGACAACAGATGCTGGCGAGGATGTAGAGAAAGAGAAACACTCCTCCATCGTTGGTGGGATTGCAAGCTTGTACAACCACTCTGGAAATCAATCTGGTGGTTCCTCAGAAAATTGGACATAGTACTAATGGGAGGATCCCGCAATACCTCTCCTGGGCATATATGCAGAAGATGTTTCAAATGGTAAGAAGGACACATGCTCCACTATGTTCATAGCAGCCTTATTTATAATAGCCAGAAGCTGGAAAGAACCCAGATGTCCCTCAACAGAGGAATGGATACAGAAAATGTGGTACATTTACACAATGCAATACTATTCAGCTTTTTAAAAGACTGAATTTATGAAATTCCTAGGCAAATGGTTTGACCTGGAGGGTATCATCCTGTGTGAGGTAACCCAATCACAAAAGAACTCACATGATATGTACTCACTGATAAGTGGATATTAGCCCAGAAACTTAGAATACCCAAGATACAAGATACAATTTGCAAAACACTGAAACTTAAGAAGAACAGAGACCAAAGTGTGGACACTTTGCCCCTTCTTAGAATTGGGAACAAAACACCCATGGAAGGAGTTACAGAGACAAAGTTTGGAGCTGAGACGAAAGGATGGACCATCTAAGATTGCCACATCCAGGGATCCATCCCATAATCAACCTCCAAACGCTGATACCGTTGCATACACCAGCAAGATTTTGCTGAAAGGACCCTGATATAGCTGTCTCTTGTGAGGTTATGCTGGTGCTTGGCAAACACAGAAGTGAATGCTCACAGTCAACTATTGGATGGAACACAGGGCCCCCAATGGAGGAGCTAGAGAAAGTACCCAAGGAGCTAAAGGAGTTTGTAACTCTATTGGTGGAACAACAATATGAACTAACCAGTACTCCCAGAGCTCGTGTCTCTAGCTGCATATGTAGCAGTAGATGGCCTAGTCAGCCATCATTGGGAAGAAAGGCCCCTTGGTCTTGAAAACTTTATATGCCTCAGTACAGGAAAATGCCAGGGCCAAGAAGTGGGAGTGGGTGGGTAGGGGATGGGTGGAAGAGGCTATAGAGGACTTTTGGGAAAGCATTTGAAATGTAAATGAAAAAAATACCGAACTGGAAAAAAAAAAAGACAGCATTTTCAACAAATGGTGCTTGCTCAACTGGCAGTTATCACGTGGAAGAATGTGAATTGATCCATTCATTTCTCCTTGTACAAAGTTCAAGTGTAAGTGGATCAAAGAACTCTACATAACCCCAGAGACAGCAAAACTTATAGAGTAGAAAGTGGCGAAAAGCCTCGAAAATATTGGCACGGGGGAAAAAATGCTGAACAGAATAATAATGGCTTGTGCTGTAAGATCAAGCATCAACAAATGGGACATCATAAAATTGCAAAGCTTCTGTAAGGCAAAAAACACTGTCAGTAAGACAAGAAGGCCACCAAAAGATTGGGAAAGGATCTTTACCTATCCTAAATCAGATAGGGGACTAATATCCAGTATATATAAAGAACTCAATAAGTTCTACTGGACTCCAGAAAACCAAATAGCCCTATTAAAAAATGAAGTACAGAGGTAAGTAAAGAATTCTCAGCTGAGGAATACCAAATGGCTGAGAGGCACCTGGAAAAATGTTCAATATCCTTAAACTTCAGGGAAATGTAAATTAAAACAACCATGAGATTCTACCTCAAACCAGTCACAATGGCTGAGACCAAAAATTCAGGTGTCAGCAGATGCTGGCGAGGATGTGGAGAAAGAGGAACATTCCTGCATTACTAGTGGTTTTGCAAGCTGGTACAACCACTCTGGAAATCAGGCTGGAGCTTCCTCAGAAAATTGGATATAGTTACTACTGGAAGATCCAGCAATAGTACTCTTGGGCATATACCCAGAAAATGTTCCAAGTTGTAATAAGGACACATGCTCCACTATGTTCATAGCAGCCATTATTTATAATAGCCAGAAACTGGAAAGAACCTAGATGTCTCTCATCAGAAGAATGGATACAGAACATATGGTAATTTACAAAATGAATTACTACTCACTAACTAAAAACAATGATTTTATGAATTTCTTGGTCAAGTGGATGGATCTGGAGGATATCATCCTGAATGAGGTAACCCAATCACAAAAGAACACACATGGTATGTACTCACTCATCAGTGGATATTAGACCTGAAACTTAGAAAACATGATATAATTTGCAAAACACATGAAACTCAAGAAGAAGGAAGATCAAATTGTGGATACTTCACTCTTAGAATGGGGAACAAAATAGTCATGGAAGGATTTACAGAAACAAACTTCAGAGCTGAGACAGAAGGAAGGACCATCCAGAGACTGCCCCATCTGGTGATCTATCCCATAAATAATCACCAAACTCAGACACTATTGCACATGCCAACAAGCTTTTGCTGACAGTACCCTGATATAGCTGTTTCCTGTGAGTCTATGCCACTGCCTGGCAAATGCAGAAGTGGTTGCACAGGGTTCCCATTGAAGGAGCTAGAGGAAGTACCCAAGGAGCTAAAGGCATTTGCAACCTTATAGGAGGAACAACAATATGAACTAACCAGTACAACCCATAGCAAGTTTCTCTAGCTGTGTAGGTAGCAAAGGAATGCTCAGTCAGCCATCAATGGGTGGAGAGGCCCTTGGTTTGCCAAGATTGCATGCCCCAGTATATGGGAATGCCAGAGCCAGGGAGCAGGGAATGGGTGGGTTGGGAAGCAGGGGGAGGGAGTAGGGTATAGGGGATTTTCAGAGAGGAAACTAGGAAAGAGGATAGCATTTGAAATGTAAATGAAGAAAATATCTATTAAAAAAATGGTCATACACATTTAAATTGTTGCACTACAAATAAAGGAAAGTATATCTGTTTCCCTTGTGCAGTGTTTCCTTGATATTGTATTTTTCAAAGGGAAAATGATCTTTTATCATAGCATGCATTTTCCTTTTATAGGAGATGAATGTAATGGTTTTAACACTCATAGTCAAGCCTTTTCCCATGCCTCCATTTTCATTTTAATTTCCGAAAATCACTATTAACTTTTTGATGTACGTCTACATTCACTAGTCAACTGATACACCTGTTACAATTTTCTATTATACCAAAAGTGAATTCATATCATGAAATAAGATCACAAGGCCCCCAATGGAGGAGCTAGAGAAAGTACCCAAGGAGCTGTGGGGATCTGCAACCCTATAAGTGGAACAACAATATGAACTAACCAGTAACCCCCCCTCTCACCCCCCCCCGAGCTTGTGTCTCTAGCTGCATATGTATCAGAAGATAGCCTAGTAGGCTATCAGTGGAAAGAGAGGCCCATTGGTCCTACAAACTTTATATGCCTCAATACAGGGAAACGCCAGGGCCAAGAAATGGGAATTGGTGGGGGAGGGTGTGGGGGACTTTTGGGATAGCATTGGAAATGTAAATGAAATAAATACCTAATTTAAAAGAAGAATTCAGTAAAACTTTGCTCTTTTCTATGTGTCCAAGAATAGAATTAGATATATACAGGATGCAATCTTGGACAGACTATGCAGTGAGGTGATATGCTAACGACCATAACACACATTTATTATTTATCTACTTAATGATGTTTTTGTGGACAGAAGAAGTTAATCTTATGTGTTATATAATTATTAACAAACAATACACCATTATAATTGAAATGTGAGTCACATTAGTGAGAGACTAAAATTATTTAACCAAACAGTGGTGACTGAACCTCATGGGTATTAGAACATTGTAAAGTCAGGATGTGAGTATCTATCTAAATCACTTGAAGTCTCTATGAGAGTTTTTAAAAATTCATTTGCATAATAATGAGAATCACAGCTGTATATTAATTTTGTTTTTTTCTTTGATAGCGATTTCATTCTCAGATGAAATAGAAATTAAGGATTAAATCCTAAATCTCTCTGAAGAATTCCAACATGCAAGATTAGAAAGTAAATTTATTCAACATAATTAAGTTGGCTGTTATTTCCTTATAAGTTAAAAATTAAATAATCAATGAAAATACTATTTCATTGAAATCATGAATGATTTTAGAAGACTAGCATGTTATCATAAATATATATTTTATGGAACCAATATAATGTTTTATACTGCTCTATAATAGCTAAATATTATATCAGCTATTCTTTTTAGATTATCTTTCCTGTTTACTTACTTTTATAAGTTCACGAAAGAATTATGTGAAACACAGTTTAAGAAAATTTGGTACACACAAAATGGCTCAATAATTAGAAGCACTGGCTGCTCTGGCCAGATGATATGTGGTCAATTCCAGGAACCACGTAACAGTGAATGAATAGCAGGCAAACTTCACCGTTGTCCTTTGGTCTTCCTAAGTTTTATGTATCATATGTATATAATCAAACAGTTGATAAACACTAACACAAATACAAAATAATACTAACGGTAAACAATAAATAAACATGAAAATATTTTTAAAAATTAATGTTATAACTTACAATTTCAGATTCAATACAAATTATGGTTTCAACACAAAGAGTTGCTTTTGATTAGGTTAAAAAAACACTAAGGCTAAAGCAAAGGAACTATGGCTTATATCAATGTATTTGTTCATTATTACATAGTTTTAATTATTTAATTTCCTGTGTGTGCAAAAGTACCTGTATTTTTATCTCTTGCTATTAGTTTGTCTGTTTTTTGGTAATGAAAGCTGGTAAGGGCCAATGAGAAGATTCAGTGACTAAAAGTGTTTGTGGCCAAACCTGATGTGTGTTCAATCACTAGAGTCCGTATGGTAACAGTAAACAACCAACTACTGTAAATTGTTCTCTGACATCCTCAAGAAAACCATAGAAATTCTTACTGATATACACATGCAAATACAAAAAATAATGAAATAAATGTAGTAATATTAGGGGTGGCTAGCTATATCTACCAATAACAAAGGAATATATTAGCAGCTCCAGAACTGGACAGAAGACCGAAATCTAAGCATCTGAAAACACAGCTTGACATTTCCTTGTAGCAAAATTGGGGGGGGGGGTTGAAAATAACCTGATAACTCTGTATATGTTGTATTCTATAAAAAAAGGGGGGGCTGGTGAAATGGCTCAGTGGGTAAGAGCACCCGACTGCTCTTCCAAAGGTCCAGAGTTCAAATCCCAGCAACCACATGATGGCTCACAACCATCTGTAACAAGATCTGACTCCCTCTTCTGGAGTGTCTGAAGACAGCTACAGTGTACTTACATATAATAAATAAATAAATCTTAAAAAAAAAAGAAAGAAAAGGCAGTCAGGGATATGTTTGGTGGAGGTCCAGTATGGTGTGAGGGAAAAGGGTGCCTCTGTGGGCCTATGTTGAAGCTTCCCTTCTCCCTGAGGTACCAGCCACATTATGGTATAGTATAGAATGGAGTTTATTTAAGGCATGGGGAGGGGAGTTGAGAAAGCAGTAGAGACAGGGAAAAGGAGAGAGAGAGAGAGAGAGAGAGAGAGAGAGAGAGAGAGAGAGAGAGAGAGAGAGAGAAGAAGGAGAAGAAGAAGAAGAAGAAGAAGAAGAAGAAGAAGAAGAAGAAGAAGAAGAAGAAGAAGAAGAAGAAGAAGAAGAAGAAGAAGAAAGAAAGAAAGAAAGAAAGAAAATGAGCGTATGGAGAGGGTGGGAGGGGAGGGGGAATGTGGAGAGAAGAGACAGAGTGGGAAGAGAAGACAACCAAGAGAAAGTTGCCAAGTAACTGTTGGGAAGAGCCTAGATGAGTTGCCAATAGTATGAACTGGAACATAATAAAACAATAGCTTTGAAATTCTACTCTTGGATTCCTTGTCTAAATAATTATAATAGATTAGAAGGAGATTCTTAGATAAATACATTTATTGAACTTTTGCCCACTACAGTAAACAGAAATAAAGGCATCACTGATTATCAGATAAATGAGTAGAGAAAATATTGCTTACTCATAATTTAGAGTATTACCTATCCATAAAACCAAACATATTTCTAATATGTGTTAAAACTGGATGAACATTAAAAGCAATACACAATGAAAAATAAACTTGACTTAAGCTATTGTTTATTTCTATCTATTATATACGCATTTGAAATTCTAATTTCAAAAAACAAGATTCTCCAATATCTAGAAAGTATATAATACTCAAGGAATATCTGTGTGGAACTACAAAACATTTAAGATCTATAGAGTTGGTGGTTTCAACACTGACAAAGTATAATGTGAACCTCCAAAACTACAACATAATATTTTTTCAGATTAACAAAACAGTTTTATTTTAAAGAAAACACATTGTGTGTGAATTGAAAATATATTGTATTCTCAAATAAATACTAGGGAAAAATGGAGCATATATCAAAACATGGTTCTATCTCTTTTTCTGACTGTATGTATGCATATATGTATGTATATATATATGTATGTGTCATCTACCTATCCATTTACCTACACATTTATCTGTTTGTCATTTATTATTTATCTATTTATCTATCATCTACCTGCTTTTTATCTATAATATATCTATCTCTATTTGCCTAATTTTTTTATCATTTTCTAAAATAGAATATTATGAAGACCAACTTGGTTTTGAACAAGCCAGATATTCATGTCAACAAGATAGAAAAGTATGAAGATGAATATCTGTTCTGCCTCCATCAACCTTCCCAGAAATAATTACAGTAGTATACACCAACGAACTGTTTTCTGTGATCTTATCCATAAAAAGAAAGCTTGTGCTGCTAGGTAGGCCCTTTACCAGCTGAACAATGATTCATAATAGGGGGTGACATGACATTTATTGAATGATATTCTTGATGACCATAAACAAGTTGAGCTATGAAACTTTTTCCTGTATCTATGACTATTAAAAAATGATAGTGTCATAATACTTACAACATATAATCTGTGCTCAACAAAAATTAAATATAATGTCTTAAATGCCCTGTGTTGCCTAGTGGTTTGCTAGAAAAAAAAATTCAGTTTTACCTAGACTAGAGAGAAGGTTTTGTGTTCATCAAAGAACAAGTATGTGTGTATTCACTTCCTAATGAAAATGATATAGAAAATTTTATGAAACCAAATCAGAAAATTGAAGATAATAAAATATATTTCTATCCTTATAAACGAAGAAACAAAATTTTTCACTGAATCTGATTTGAAATTGATGTCAGATTTCACTAAAGCTAGGGAAGCAAAAAACAGCAAAATAAAGGTTAGAAGGAAAGAGACAGAAAGAGAGAGAATGAAAGAAAGAGACAGAGTTTGTTAGGAATTAGTATCAGTTAAGGGTCTCCAAAGCAACTTCTGAGCTCAAAAAAGATTTATTTGTCCAAGATCGACATAAAGGTAGGGAATAAGAAACAAAGAGGAGACTCCTCTCCCTCCACCTTCATCAGACCTGTAGATCCTGAGACATATGTATGTTTCCCTTAATCTTCCCACCTTCCACAATTGCTGAGACCTCTGCTCCAAGCCAAGCTGCCCTGAGCAGCCTGCTATCCCAGGGTAGCCTCCATTCTTTCAATACCTCTTCACCTTCATCAGAGCAGTGACTCCAGAATCATTCAGGTTTAAGGCTCCCCTCCCTCATCTATCTTTCCTGATCTTTGAGACTCTGGGCCAAGCTAAGCTGCCCTGAGAAAAAGATGCCTATAAACATACAAGGAGCTTGAGGAACAGCAATTAGACTGGACCAGAAGTGAAAATCCTCCCTGCATATCAAAACACAAGATTTACAGAACAAAGAAATGATGTTAAAAGCAGCAAGGACCAGGACATAAAATGGCAGACACAGCCAAACTCCTTTTCAGTCACACTGATACAAAACTGATGCAAAAGTATTCAATCAAACTTGCAAGCTGAATCCAGGAATACATCAAATATATTGTCCATCAAGACCAAGTAGGTTTCATCCAGGGATGGATACATGGTTCAATATCTGAAAATATTCATCAACATAATCGACCAAATATACTAACTGAAAAAAAAAATCACATGATTATTTCATTAAATGTGAGCGTCCTACACACCAGCAAGAACGATTCCACAATAGGATCCTTCTGCACACGTTTATTTGGAGAACATTGACTGCATAGGCGAAAGACCCTGAGCCCAGAAATGGTGCTGCTTATATAGGCCTAGGAGTGACGTGTTCATACCTGATTGGTTATGCTACCAGTACCTCATTAATATGCATTGGATCAGGCAGTGACTCGGCAAAAAAACTCTTATGTACATGTTTACCAAAAATCATGGGCAGTGGCCAGTGGTAGCCAGCGCCACTCTGCAATGGCACATGTGGCTTCCCACAATTAAATGCTTTAAAGCCTTTGATAAAACCTAGCACCCCTTATAACTTTGGGTGTGACATACACCTTTTATGGCTGAGTTATTTCTCCAACCCAGGCTAAAACGTGTAATCTGAAACATCAGCTAAGTGTCTCAACTTAGCCATTTCCTCTCTGCTATCTCTGATGTGATGCTATCTCTGTTTGTGTCTATTTGTTGCTCTGTATGAAAGCTTCATTCAAGGAAGCATTTTGCTCTGCCTAGAACTGTCCAGAGAGAACTAGAGCTTATTGCCTAAAAGGAACTTCCTCAGCTGAATTCTGCTGGAATGTATTACCCCAGTCTTGCTCATATTTCCTTTCTACACTTACTTTTCCATATATTTGGAAAGTGCACCTGAGGAAACCCATCACTTTGCCTGGGTCCTTTCTAACTCTAAAGGCTTCCAGAAATGTCTGCTGGCAATTTTAGTGCTAGAGTAGAAGATGTTTTACTATCAAGGCATCTATTTATCAAAATAAATATCTATTCCTTGTTATTCTTTTCCTTTGACTTGCTTTCTATATAATGAACTCACCCAACTCAATCAAAAGAAAATCCCAAACCCCTTTAACTTAAAGGTATTAGAGAAATCAGGGATGTACAGCACACAACTAAACATAACCAAAGCACTATATAGAAAGGCAATATCCAACATCAAATTACATGCAGAGAAACTTAAAACATTTCTACTTGCTTCAGGGACAAGGCAAGGCTGCCTACTCTATCTCTATCTATTCAATATAGTACTTGATGTTCTAGCCAGGGCAGTAAGGCAATTAAATGAGATCAAGGGGATACAAATTTGAACACAGAAGTTAAATTATCGATATGAATATATATATGTATATATATATATATATATATATATATATTCCCCAAAAGTCTACTAGACAACTCCTACAGCTGATTAATTCCTTAAGCGATGTGGCTGGATACAAAATTAACTCAAAAAAATCACTAGTCCTCCTAAAAATGATAATCAGACTAAGAAAGAAATTAGGGAAACAATACCCTTTATAAGAGCCACAAATAATGTAAAATACCTTGGTGTAACTCTAACCAAGCAAGGGAGAGAGTTGTATGACATAAACTTCAAGTCCTTGAAGAAATAAATTGAAAAAGATACAGAAGATAGAAAGTTCTCCTATGGTCCTGGATAAGTAGGAGCAGCAGAATTAAAATGGCCACCTTACCAAAAGCAATCTCTAGAGACTCAATGCAATCTCTATCAAAATTCCAACACGTTTTCTCATGGACCCTGAAAGAGCAATTCTCAACTTAATGTGGAAAAACAAAAACTCAAAATAGCCAAAATAATCCTGAACATTAAAAGAACATTGGGAGGAATCACGATCCCTGACCTCAAGCTTTACTACAGAGCAATAGTGAATAAAAACTCCATGATATTGGTACAGAGTCAGACATGTTTATCAGTGGAATCAAATCAAAGGCCCAGAAATAAGCCCACAGTCATATGGACACTTGATTTTGATCCCAAATCCAAACAATTTAAAACAGAAAGCATCTTCAACAAATGGTGCTGGTCTAACTGTATGTTTAAATATAAGTTGACAAAAATAGATTATCATTTAACAGGCTTCCCAAAACTTAAGTGCAGGTGGATCAAAGATCTCAGTGTAAAAATTTCTACAAAGTGGAGAATGGCATTGAACTCATTGGTTTGAGAGACAAATTCCTGAATAGAACACCAATGGCTCAACAATAAATGGGACTCTATCAAACTACAAACTTTCAGTGAGGCAAAGGACACTGGCAATAGAACAAATAGACAATCTACACAGTGGGAAATATTCTTCACCAACCTTACATTTGAAAAAGAGCTAATATTCAAAATTTACGAACACTCAAGAAGTTCTACACCAACAAGTCAATTAGCCTAATTAGAACACAGCTAAGCAGAGAATTCTCAACAGAGATACCTTGAGTGGCAAAGAAGCACTTTTAAAAATGTTTAAAGTCCTTAGTCATCAGGGAAATGCAAACCAAATCAACTCAGAGGTTCCATCTTATGTCCACCAGAATGGCTAAAATCAAAATCACAAGATATACCACATGCTGGTGAAGATATGGACCCAGGAGAAAAACTCTTCGTTTTTGGTGGGAGTGCACATTTGTACAACCACTTTGGAAATCAATTTGGCATTTTCCTCAGAAAACTAAGAATAGTCCTATGTGAAGTCCCAGCAATACCATTCCTGGACATATACCCAGAAGATGCTCCAGCATCCCACAAAGACACTTGCTCAACCATGTTTGTAGCAGCTATATTTGTAATAGCCAGAAACTGGAAACAACCTAGATACCCCTCAACTGAAGAACAGATGAAGAAAATGTAGCACATCTACACAGTGGAATACTATTCAGCTAATAAAAATACAGACATCATGGCTTTTGAAGGCAAATGCAAGTAACTTGAGCATATTATACTGAGTGAGGTAACCCAGTACTGAAAGGAAGTGCATGGTGTGTACTCATTTATAAGTGGATATTAACCATAAAATACAGGCACCATGTTACACTCCACAGACACAAAGAAGATAAACAAGAAGGAAGGCCCAAGCAAGGAATCTATCTTAGAAGGGGGAACAAAATAATCATTAGAATCAGATGGAGAAAAGGAATTGGGAGAGAGGGGAGAAGGGAGGAGAAAGCTCATTCAGGATCAGGTGTAAGAAACGACAAGAGTGACAGCTAGATGGCCATGAAAATGAATGGAAATCTGCAACTGATAGGGGTGAGGAGTTGGGGGGCATCCCCAGGATGAGACAGAGACAAGGGATAAGGTAGTTGCTGAAGAATTAACGGGTATGACATTAGTTGTGACTCACAACATGGGATGTGGAACCTCAAGAAGTTTACCTCTTGTAGCCAGAGAAGAACCTTAGTGGAGCAATAGAGATGTCAACCCACACAAAAATCTTTCAACCCAAAATGTACTTATCTACAAGAAATGCAGGCACTGGGGCTGTAGCAGAGACTGAGGGAATGGCTATTGATTAGTCCAACTTGAGGCTCATCCCATGGGCACACACCAATCCCTGACACAAATATGGTACTCTGTATACTTTCAGACAAGCCCATGTTGTCGTCTTAAAGACTCCACCCAGAAGCTCACTCAGACAGATATGGACACCCACAGTCAAACAGTGGATGGAGCTTAGAGACACTTTTGGAAGAATAAGAAGGAAGATTGTGGGTCCTGAAGGGGATAGGAATTCCACAGAAAAACCAAGAGAGTCAGCTAATGTGGACCCTTGGACCTTTTAGAATCTGAATCATCAGCCAAAAAAACATACACCTGGGTATCCTTGCACATATTTAACAGATGTGCAGCTTGGTCTTCATGTGGGTCCTGAACAACTGGAATGGTGGCTAGCTGTTGCCTGTCTTTGGTATATGTTCTACCTGCATTGCTTTGTCTGCCTTCAGTAAGAGAGTATACACCCCAACCTTAACAGGATTTATTTGCCATGGAGACCAGATCAGATCAGAAGAAAAGGGCATGGGGATGGTGGAAGGATTGTGGGAGAAGGGGACCAAGAGGTAGTCAGTGACCTTGATGTAACGTGAATAAGTAAATAAAATTAAATTTAAAATGATAATCACATAAAATATATATTAAGCATACTTTTTATAAAATTAATGATAATAAAATGCATATCTTGGAAAAAAGAAACAAATACAGGAGACAGAGGAAAGGAAATCTTAGTGGGGAGGATAATTTGTCCTGGAGGACAAAGAACTGCCTCTAGATAGAGAAGAGACAGACATGCACACAGGAAAATGAGAGGTTAGAAAGATAAAACAGGAAAGCTCAAGTTAGCATGAGGTGTTGAATTCTAATTGGGGCATTTAATTAGGTGATTCAAGGATCTTTTGATTGCTGTACTTCAATACATTTATAACTGGTTATTAGTAGTCAGCCTCCAAAGGCAAAAATGGTCAAGTAAGAGAATATACCACTGGAGCTAGCTCTAAAGTAATCTAATGGTTTTTAGCAGAGGGATTGGGAAAGGGCAGGCTTTACAGAGTCATGTTCGTGAGCTGGCAAGAATCTCTTAAGAGGTAGGGTGGGATGGGAATCAGCAAAATGTTTCTCTTCCATTTACACTCAAAGCAAAAGACTATTCATACCAACATACTACCCATAGTGTGCACAGATAGGTGTCTATCTTATATCTTCCTCGCAGGCAAAAGACAGAGCAGCATGGTTTAGTGGTTTTGTTTAATGCCATGCTGTTTACTTTGTGATATAGACGGTACCATGTGTACTTGAAGGTTCTCAGCAAGCAAAGCTCAGCGTGATTTCCTACAGTTTTACTTTTATGTTGCAAAAGCAAATTCAAAGATGGTTTCTACAAAGCAAATAAGCACTGAGTCACAGAACTTAGAAAAAAGATTCAGAAAGAATGCCAACTCTTCAGGAGAGAGTACATCACTGGTTATATGTCAGTTGCCCAGATATAGAGCTGATATTGCCAATCTGAAAGAGACTAGACAACTCAGAGTCCATGAGAAAGAGCTGTAAGGTAGCATTTGTTCTGGGGAAGTCTTTGGAACTCATGTGGCAATAAGAATCTGTTTTGCAGTAAGCTGTCTTCAACCCTACACACATCATCAAATAGCAGCATCATACATTTACATAATTTGATCATTATAAAGTGTCTTTCACTTGAAATTGGAGTTTTTCTTGACGGAATTCTTTTGTGTTCCAGGAACTTCATTCTTTTGAATTCTGGGTTGTACTGTATTCCAATAATAGCTGGTTTGTTGTGAGAAACATTTCTGGGTAAAGTTGATGCTAAATACTTTATAAACAATAATTGTAGAATCATTATAACTTTTCCAAAAGGTAACATATTATTTACATAAAAGGGAATGTTTAAAATTTTAAAAGGATATAATAATAAGCCTATTCAAAATATAACTTGTGTTAGAAATATTTCCTAAACTCCAAAATGCATGCTCAGTAAACAGTAATATTACATCCTTTTATGAATCTTAATGTTTATGCTTTATCATAATGTTTACCAACATTATGGATACTTACTTAAAGAGTTTATTGGAAGTCATTGATACTGGCAGATTGCCATAAATATATCAAATAGTTGCATTGATTACAAATACACTACAGTAATAAATTAATCATGGGTTTGGGACCATTAACCAGATAAGCAATATTTGACTACAAGTTAAAGAAGTATTTAAATATCTCACAGATGACACTAAATGAACCGTAACATTTATGTGTCATGTTGCAGTGGTGAAAGTGAACAAAAATGATAAACAAGGAAGAGTCTGTTTTGACTCTGAGTACCAAATGTTATCCAGCATGGAAGAATAGTTATAGTAAAAATACTTTATGTCATCTTGTCTACATTCCATCTGCAGTTGGGAAACACAAAGCAATTAATACCATTGCATAAAATACTTCTTATTCAACATGGGAACCTACCTTGGATAGAATCATCCAAGTTAGGTTGGTTCTTTTTACTTTAACTAATATTCTCCCAACTTCCTCACAGATAAGTTCAGAGAGTTTCCTCTGATCTCATTCTAGATCCAGTTACATTCAATATTAAACATCACTTGGCAAGTTTGCAATCAAGTGTATAATCTGTAAGCCCACAACCTTCCAGCAATTATTGCCTGCAGGTTTTAAATGGAAATTACATTCCATGTAATACCACCAGTCCCTATATTATTTCTAAACAGTTCAACATTGTTTATATTCCAAATTTGAACAAAGCCATAAACAGATTTTTCTGCCCTGAAGACAGCATCCAAAGAGAAGGGGAAAGAGGGAAGGGGGAAGAGAAGGAGAGAGAGAGAGGAGGAAGAGGGAAGGTAGAGGAAGAAGGAGAGATGGGGAGAGGGGTGGGGGAGAGAAGGAGGTGGAGGAAATGGAGGGTGAAGAGAGATCAAGAGAGTCAGAGAAACAGTGAGTGACAAAGAGACAGGGAGACAGTGAGAGACAAAGAGACAGGGAGACAGAGAGAGAGAGAGAGAAAGGCAGAGATGAGAGGAAAGCAGAGAAAGAAACTCATTACTAAAACTACATTGCTTTTGTAATTCATATATTACAGTGTTTCCAAATGTTAATGTCCAGAGCAGGGGTCGTTCTTTGTCTAAGAGTAAGAGTAGATTGGAATAATGAATTAAAGTGAAGATTAATTTTGTTTTCAATAGGGAAGTAGTATGTGATTTTTTTTATCAGTAATGTTGTTCTCAAAAGAAACATTTTAGTTTATTCTTAAGTGTTGATCCCAATAACTCAGCATCATGATTCACAAATGTGTGTGTGTATATGAATACAAACACAGATTCATGGACTATTCTCTTAATATTCTCTTGTTTTCTTTGTAATTGCTACATACAATTATGTGAAATATATTATTGGCATAGCTTGCAATTGGCACTATAATAAAGTTAAATATTAAACTGTGCATCGGACATCCACATAATCATGATATATCATCAGCGCAATCCTTCACTCCACCAATCTGTTATTTGTCACTAATCAAACTGTCACCCTGAGTCTCATTCGAGTCACTGTAAGTAGTCTGCCCTATCCAAAAGATGCCATCTGTCTCAGAATTAGTCAAAAAAATATAAAATCATCTTCTCTTAGATACTATTCAT
Source organism: Mus musculus (assembly GCF_000001635.26). Taxonomy (NCBI): domain Eukaryota; kingdom Metazoa; phylum Chordata; class Mammalia; order Rodentia; family Muridae; genus Mus; species Mus musculus. Next base: position 59,482,623 of record NC_000071.6, read on the forward strand.
TTTATTCAAAACCAGTTTGATTTTGCTTACTGAAATAACATAGAACATAAATAATTTCAATAGTTGAACATTCTAACTTTCCAACAATTTTGAAATTACATTTAAACAATGAGATGATATTAACAACAATGTATTACTAATTTTTCAATGTTTTATACTTGATTTTTACTCAAAATATGAAACTGTAGAAGTGAAGCAAGCTACCACAGAATTATTACTATTTATTTGACAATGTTAGGGAAATTAGTAATATTTATTAGTCATACATCTCTGTTCAGTTCATTAATTGGCTGTACAATTGCTTATATCAAACTGGAGGAATGTACTGTCAACTGCAATATGTTAGAAATTTAGTGAAATTGTGGCTTTATAATGTCATTTTTACTTTTATAATTAGAGTTCAAATTTTTAAATTACTAAACACTTTATGTTTTTGGTAAGTGTTACCTTTATTCTTACTAAAGTTCTTTTGTTTGTTTGTTTGTTTGTTTTGTTTTCCTTTTGGAACCCTGTTGAAGAGTTAGGGGAAAGATTGATGGAAATGAAAGGGAAGGCAACCCCATAGGAAGACCAAATGTGTCAAGTATTCTGGACCACTAGTACTTCCCAGAGAATAAGCCACTAACCAAAGAGCATATATGGGCTGGACCATGGACCCTGGCAAGTATGTAGTCAAGAGCAGCCTTGTCTGTCCTGAGTGTGAGAAGATATGCCTAATTCTGTAGAGTCTTGAGGCCCCATGGAAGGGGGATATCAGGGAGTGGGATGGGGAAGGGTTGGGAATCAGTGGGAGATGGGTGGAATAGCACCCTGTCAGAGGAAAGGAGGAGAGGAGATTGGGTGAAGAACACTGGGATGTGAAAACAGGAGGAGGGCAACACTTGGAATGTAAATAATGTTAAATAATTAACCCAAGAAAAGGAAAAAGAGAAAGGAAAAGAAAATAGATACTCTGATTATAGTTTTGATTCCCTCTACTGCCAAAAGTTTCTCTTCACCTGATTCCAATTCACATCCTTTTGGTAGGATTCGCTGTTCTGTTCTGTTCTGTTCTGTCCTGTTTTCTGTTTTAATGAGTATGCAGTGGCTTCCCCATCACTTCTTAGTTTGGTGTGAATATATTTTGTTATATATTAAAATGAATATAACAGCTTCCTACTTTACTTAATTTTTTAGAATGTATTTTTCCATTCTGTTCTCTGAAATCATGTTTACCTACGAGGCTAATGTCTTTCTTTCTTGGGTGTACTAAAAGAATGGATCCTGAGTTTGCATCCTTTCTGTTTGCTTGTTTCATTTATTACAGAAGTGAAACAATCAGTGATTAAAGCTATATATTAGCTGTTTCTTAATTCCTGTTATTTTGTTTTGGTGGCAGAAGTGGTGATGAGTGTGTGTGTTTGTGTGTGTATGTGTGTGTGTGTGTGTGTGTGTGCATTCTCTTTTGATTTGATAGTGTGCAGCTATTAATTTATTGTTTATCTGTATGAATATATGATTTACTCCTTTACATGGAAGTTTCTTTCCCAGTATCTTCTGTAAGACTGGATTTGTAGAATGATATTATTTAAAGATGCTTTTATCATGGGATATCTTATTTTCTTCACATATTGTGATTAAAAGTTTTATTGGTATGCATAGGAATAATACAATATTCAATATATTTTTTTCAATATGGGTCTTTTTGTAACTCATTAAATATTGACGAAAATCGACAAGACAAAGGCATATATATATTTATATTTATATTTACATATATATATATATATATATATATATATATATATATATATATATATATATATATATATATACTTTACTGAACTCCATAAATTGTTCAAATAGTAACTGGGTCAAGAAAATCTAAATTCCCACACATACAATTCAATATGATATTCACTATGTAGCTTCAATATTTGTCATTGAAATTTTCACAAGGCTTAACTTAAATTCCTTTCATTTTTTTTAGGGTTTTATTACTGTGAAAGGACATCATGACCACTGTGACTCTTATAGAGAACAACAGTTCATGGGGTCTGGCTTACAGTTTTAGAGGTTTAGTTCATTATCATAGTGTCAAGCATGGCAGTGTGCAGGCAGATACGGTGCTCTAGAAGTCAAGATTTCTGAATTTGAATCCATAGGCTATAGAAGAATGTGGTGTAATTAATACACTGGTGTAACCTGAGCATAGGTGAATGCATGCATAGGCCCCTAGAATGGCATACTTCTTCCAACCACTCCAACAGGCCATATATCTTTTTTTTAAAAATAGTTTTATTAGGTATTTTCCTCATTTACATTTCCAATGCTATCCCAAAATTCCCCCATACCCTCCCCCCCCCCCCACTCCCCTACCCACCCACTCCCACTTTTTGGCCCTGGCGTCCCCAGGTACTGGGGCAGGCCAGATATCTTAATACTGCCACTCCCTATGAGTCAAGCATGCAAACACATGAGTCTATGAGGGCCATATCTATTCAAAGAATCATGCAAATGGAAACACTGTATGGTTAAGAAGATGTAATCATTCATTTTAGCCATTAACTTTCTGAATTTCTTTCCTTTCATTCGCAACATTATTTTTCTGTTTATTTTCTGATAATATAATTATATCTGTATCTTATGGTAACATAGAATGCAATGTGGAACTATAATTGTCATCACCTACCTGTGGAATTTGTGTTCTGAGGGAATATCCATCTCTCAGAGATAGGATCACCTACCTAAAATATTTAAATGTGAAAATATTTTGTTAAATATTTAAATGGATATACCAACTTGCATCTTAACTCATTCTTTTAAAATCTGTTTTTCCATTCTTTTCTCTGAAATGATGTCTAACCTTGATTCTAATATGTCTTTCTTGGATGTAATATGGACTAATATAGAGGGCTATTGAATTATTTTTCTTATTTTGCATGATGATAGCCTAATTGAATGTATAATATGTACTTACCTATAACTGAACATAAACTTATAGTAATGAAATATTTCTAGAATTATTACCCTTTAAATTTTCTGAACTAAAATTTACATCAAGTTTATTCCTTTCATACTCAAGTACACCTTTCTGTTGGTTGCTGACATTCAGGGCATCTTCAGCTATTTATCAGTAGCTAAGAGAGTCATGGTGTTGTTATAGGATTCTGTTTATAACTCATTTTGAACTCAGAAATCTTTATAATAAGGAATAGCTCTAAACTGCTTCACTTTCCATTACCTTTGTTATATATAGATCTATGTATGTGTGTGTGTGTGTTTGCATGTGTGTATATGTGTATTTTAGAAAGGAAATTCATTTTTTTACTTTTTCAAATATAATTTAATATTTATATGAGTAGGTCTGTCAACTTTTAAAGTTTCTAGGCTATTAAGATAAAAAGCAAAACCACACACTTTATTTCAAAACATTTGTGAAGATACCATACGTAATTAATAAAGACAGGTACACTGTATTATGATGATTCACATCTAATTTTGGATTTATAGGTAGTTAATTTTAAGAATGTGTCCACTTATGTGGACGTAATTTTCACTGCAAAGTAAGTACAACTTTTGAAAGGGTCTGCCACTTTCATCTAATACAAGAATATAATGTAATTGACATAAAATTTAGAGAACAATAATTTTGTTAATATGTTTGCAAATATTTCAAAGGTGCATTATCAAAGCACATGCTGTCTTAGTTACGGTTTCTATTACTGTGAAGAAAAACCATGACCAAGACAACTGTTAAAAATCACAACATTTAACTAGGGATAGCTTACAGTTTTAAAGATGTAGTATATTATTTTCATGGCAAGACACAAAGCAGCATTCAGCAGACATGGAGCTAGAGGAGCCTAAAGTTTTTCATCTTGAAATACAGGCAGCCAGGAGAAGACCATCTTCCAGGCAGCTAGGAGGAGTTTCTCAAAGACCATGCCCCACAGTGACATACTTACTGTAGCAAGGCCATACCTCCTAATAGTGCCACTCCCTAGGCCAAACATATTCAAAGCGCCACATATTTTTTTCTAACAATTCCCATACTATCTTAATTAAGATAGATAGTTCCTTATTAAGTTGAAGAGCATAAGTAGAGGACCTCTCACATCAACATTTGATTTCCACATAGTCTCATACAGGCATATAATCCCATAACCAATATATGTGAACACAAATATCAGACACACACACACCTTAATATCTTATAATATGATTTTATTGTTATCATGTCTATCCAATCTTGTAATTTTTATGTGAATTATTTGTCCCATATATATTTCCTTTATCTATTATACAATCCTATAGATTTGTCAAAATGTTTTTCCCGAAACAGTTTTGACACTTCAAAGATCAGTAACTTCATGTGATCATGTGAGCTTGTTCATGCAATCACAATGGGGGTTTTGAGGATTCACTTCACATCATTGAGGAAAGATATTTCTGTTTTGTTGGGACTATGTTTGCCTTGCCAGATCTGTTGGCTGTGTTAAAGTAACTACAGTCCTATTATGCTGCCCTGTGATGCATGACATCATGACTAAAGATGAAACAAATCTTGGATTATGAACACCTGAGAGTAATTTGATGGAGCTACCAAAGAACGCTGAAATTTCCAGAGCTGGACAGCCATAACCATTTGCTAGGTGACTAAATATTGCTTAGAAGAGAAAGGACAATGTCAGAAAGTGGTTCAGTATGTAAAGTTATTGCTTCACAAGTATAAGGTCATTTAATACCTAAAACACACATAAAACAAGGGATTTAGTTGTATACACTTGGAAGTAGAACCTTAGAGTTGTAGGTTTAGAGAGGCAAACCCCAGGGCCTCTCTGGTTGGTCAGGCTAAGCAGTATTATTAACTCCATGTTCAAGAAGTGACCCTGTCACACATAAGTTTTAGATAAATAGATAGGCACAGGAATATGTATCCATACCCATCTGTACACACACATACATACCCCCCACACACATACCCCTCTGAAGATGGCTATACATTCCTTAAAGAAAAATGACATTAGTTTCTCATAAATTTCTTAGAATTAATGGACATTCTAAACAATATTTGCCTAATTGCAACATTAGCCAGATTAATTACAGTATCAACCATGTACATCATGAACCCTTCAAATTTCTATAAAATAAGATAATCACAACAGATGAGATAATTATACAAATTAGTATAAATATCTGTACTGAATTTTATAGTTTGCAGCCTATGTGTTGTTATAGAAGTAGCTCATTGGTAGATTCTTACCTAACCTGTGCACACTGCTGTGTTTGATATCTAGTGATTCAAAAATTAGCCTGCTAAACTAATAACAAATCATGGTTCTTTAACCTTGTAACTAGGAATAAGTTTCATCTAATTATACTCGTGATCATTTTGAGGCTTTGAGAAGCCATATAATTAAGGAATGTTAAATTTGGGATATGATGTTCTAAGAAAGCAGTATTAATCTAAAAGTCACTTTAGGTACTTATATTTTTATCTGTTTGCTAGTATTCTGAAGTGAATACACATATATTTTTAGTATTTTGCTACTGAGTATTTTTGGATTATTTTTGTGTTTTTGAACAATTTTATATTTATATTTTATTTTATTGTTTTCAGATGTTAATATGCACATGTCTTATTTATTTGGAATTGTGTGAATAGAAGGGTAAGGACAAAAGCAACTTATAAAAGTAAGGATTTATCTGGACTTAGAGTTCTAGAATAATAAGAAGTCATCTCTCCAATTCTAAGAAGGGGCAAAGTGGCCACACTTTAGTCTTCGTTCTTCTTGAGTTTCATGTGTTTTGTAAATTGTATCTTGTATCTTGGGTATTCTAAGTTTCTGGGCTAATATCCATTTATCAGTGAGTACATATCATGTGAGATCTTTTGTGATTGGGTTACCTCACTCAGGATGATGCCCTCCAGGTCCATCCATTTGCCTAGGAATTTCATAAATTCATTCTTTTTAATAGCTGAGTAGTACTCCATTGTGTAAATATACCACATTTTCTGTATCCATTCCTCTGTTGAGGGGCATCTGGGTTCTTTCCAGCTTCTGGCTATTATAAATAAGGCTGCTATGAACATAGTGGAGCATGTGTCCTTCTTACCGGTTGGGACATCTTCTGGATATATGCCCAGGAGAGGTATTGCTGAATCTTCCGGTAGTACTATGTCCAATTTTCTGAGGAACTACCAGAATGATTTCCAGAGTGGTTGCACAAGCTTGCAATCCCACCAAAAATGGAGGAATGTTCCTCTTTCTCTACATCCTCGCCAGCACCTGCTGTCACGTGAATTTTTGATCTTAGCCATTCTGACTGGTGTGAGGTGGAATTTCAAGGTTGTTTTGATTTGCATTTTCCTGATGATTAAGGATGCTGAACATTTTTTAGGTGCTTCTCAGCCTTTCGGTATTCCTCAGGTGAGAGAATTCTTTGTTTAGCTCTGGGCCCCATTTATTAATGGGATTATTTGATTTTCTGGAGTCCACCTTCTTGAGTTCTTTATATATATTGGATATTTGTACCTTATCTGATTTAGGATTGGTAAAGATCCTTTCCCAGTCTGTTGGTGGCCTTTTTGTCTTATTGACAGCGTCTTTTGCCTTACAGAAGCTTGATAATTTTATGAGGTCCCATTTGTTGATTCTCGATCTTAAAACACAAGCCATTGCTGTTCTATTCAGAAAATTTCCCCTGTGCCCATATCTTCAAGGCTTTTCCCCACTTTCTCCTCTATAAGTTTCAGTGTCTCTGGTTTTATGTGAAGTTCCTTAATCCAATTAGATATGACCTTAGTACAAAGAGGTAGGAATGAATCAATGCGCATTCTTCTACATGATAACATCCAGTTGTGCCAGCACCATTTGCTGAAAATGCTGTCTTTTTTTCCACTGGATGGTCTTAGCGCCTTTGTCAAAGATCACGTGACCATAGGTGTGTGGGTTCATTTCTGGGTCTTCAATACTATTCTATTGGTCTACTTGTCTGTTGGTATGTCAGTACCATGCAGATTTTATAGCAATTGCTCTGTAATACAGATTTAGGTCAGGCATCGTGATTCCACCAGAGGTTCTTGATATCTAAGTTCTTATTGTTTCTTCTTCAAGCACAACAACTTCACAAACTAGGACCAATGCCCAACAACAACCCACCCATCTCTCAGTTCTTTCTTATTAATAAACCTTCTGAGCGATCTCTAGAGTTCCAAATGGGTCACAACCACAGAAACTACCTGCAGCTGTCAAAATCATGACCCTGTTGGAACAGGAGGCACAAAACACCCATGGAAGGAGTTACAGAGACAAAGTTTGGAGCTGCGTCAAAAGGATGGGCCATCTAGAGACTGCCATATCCGGGAATCCATCTCATAATCAGTTTCCAAATGCTGACACCATTGCATACACTAGCAAGATTTTGCTGAAAGGACCCAGATAGAGCTGTCTCTTGTGAGACTATGCCGGGACCTAGCAAACACAGAAGTGGATGCTCACAGTCAGCTATTGGATGGATCACAGGGCCCCCAATGGAGGAGCTAGAGAAAGTACCCAAGGAACTAAAGGGATCTTAAACCCTATAGGTGGAACAACAATATGAACTAACCAGTAACCCCCAGAGCTCATGTCTCTAGCTGCATATGAATCAGAAAATAGCCTAGTCGGCCATCACTGGAAAGAGAGGCCCATTGGTCGTGCAAACTTTATATGCTTCAATACAGGGGAATGCCAGGGCCAAGAAGTGGGAGTGGGTGGAGGAGCTTGTGAGGGACTTTTGGGAAAGCATTGGAAATGTAAATGAAATAAATACCTAATAAAAGAAAAGAAAAGAACAGGAGGCACATCATATGCCACTCTTGAGCACAACCCTATGTCCCCATACCTGGAATTAAAACAAAAGCACATTCTTATTTTGTTTATGTTTGATTGTTTGATTAAAGAAACCAAAAATCTCACACACCTACATTTCATTTTAGTGGATTAGGAAGGCAATAAATAAATAATTGTGTCAATGAAACATTTCAGACTTAACACATTTTTCAAAGTCCAAGAACATTCAACACTAGGAGTTAGAACATACTGTTTTAGAGAAAGGATGGATTTCAGACAACAGACAATCATACTCTACAATTAATTATTGATATAATTGAAATTGATTTTCCCTAACTTCTATGTATATCTTACATGTGAATAAAGACCTGAAGAAACTTAAGTAATGCAAAGCATATATAGTTCTTATAAAGCACTCAATCATTCTGACCTCGATGTTTTTATTCTTCCTAATATGATGCCTGGTTTTCCATATTAAAAACCAAAAACAGAAACATAAATAAAAAACAAAACAAAAAACTCCAAAACATTAGAAATAACAATAACAAAATAAATAAAGCTGAAATGGTGAAATAGCATTTAATAAAACAAAATGTATAAATAATAAGACACATATATTTGTCAGAGACTGTTTTTCTGAGTCATATAGAGAACTAAGACAAAATGGTGTAAATATTATTATCTCGCTGGCATTTTATTTAAATAAAACTTTTCTTTATTAGACATTTTCTTTATATACATTTCTTTTTTTTAAAATTAGGTATTTTCCTCATTTACATTTTCAATGCTATCCCAAAGTTCCCCCATACCCACCCCCCCAATCCCCTACCTACCCACTCCCCCTTTGGCCCTGGTGTTCCCCTGTACTGGGGCATATAAAGTTTGCAAGTCCAATGGGCCTCTCTTTGCAGTGATGGCCGACAAGGCCATCTTTTGATACATATGCAGCTAAAATCAAGAGCTCCCGGGTACTGGTTAGTTCATATTGTTGTTCCACCTATAGGGTTGCAGTTTCCTATAGCTCCTTGGGTAATTTCTCTAGCTCCTCCATTAGGGGCCGTGTGACCCATCCAATAGCTGACTGTGATCATCCACTTCTGTGTTTGCTAGGCCCCGGCATAGTCTCACAAGAGAGAGCTATAACTGGGTCCTTTCAGCGAAATCTTGCTAGTGTATGCAATGGTGTCAGCATTTGGAAGCTGATTATGGGATGGATCCCTGCATATGGCAGTCACTATATGGTCCATCCTTTCGTCACAGCTCCAAATTTTGTCTCTGTAACTCCTTCTATGGGTGCTTTGTTCCCATTTCTAAGAAAGGGTAAAGTGTCCACACTTTGGTCTTCATTTTTCTTGAATTTCATGGGTTTGGCAAGTTGTATCTTATATCTTGGGTATCCTAAGTTTCTGGGCTATTATCCACTTATCAGTGAGTACATATATTGTGCAAGTTCCTTTGTGATTGGGTTACTTCACTCAGGATGATACCCTCCAGGTCCATCCATTTGCCTAGAAATTTTATAAATTCATTTTTTTAATAGCTGAGTAGTATTCCATTGTGTAAATGTACCACATTTTCTGTATCCATTCCTCTGTTGAGGGGCATCTGGGTTCTTTCAAGCTTCTGGATATTATAAACAAGGCTGCTATGAACATAGTGGAGCATGTGTTCTTCTTACCGGTTGGGACATCTTCTGGATATATATATACATTTCAAATGCTATCTCAAAATTTCCCTATACCCTCCCGCTGCCCTGCTCCCCTAACCACCCACTTCCAATTCTTGGCCCTGGTGTTCCCCTGTACTGAGGCATATGACTTTTATAATACCAAGAGGCCTCTCTACCCAGTGATGGCCGTCTATGCAATCTTCTGCTACATATGCAGCTAGAGACACAAGCTCCAGGGGTACTGGTTAGTCCATATTGTTCCACCATAGGGTTGCAGACCCCTTCAGCTCCTTGGGCGCTTTTTCTAGCTTCTCTATTGGGAGACCTGTGTTTCATCTTATAGATGACTGTGAGCATCCACTTCTGTATTTGCCAGGCACTGAGATATATATACGAGACAGCTATACCAGGGTCAGTTCAGCAAAATCTTGCTGGCATATGCAATAGTGTCTGGGTTTCATGGATGATTATGGGATGGATCCCTGGGTTGGGTAGTCTCTAGATAGTCCAGCCTTTCCTCTTAGGTCCAAACTGTGTCTCTGTAACTCCTTTCATAGTTATTTTGTTCCCTATTCTAAGAAGGAATGAAATATCTGCCCATTGGTCTTCCCTCTTCATGATGTTCTTGTGTTTTGCAAATTGTGTCTTGGGTGTTCTATGTTTCTGGGCTAATATCCACTTATCAGTGAGTGCATATCAAGTGACTTCTTTTGTGATTGGGTTACCTCACTCAGGATGATATCCTCCAGATACATCCATTTGTCCAAGAATTTCATAAATTCATTCTTTTTAATAGCTGAGTAGTACTCCATTGTGTAAATGTACCACATTTTCTGTATCCATTCATATGTTGAGGGGCATCTGGGTTCTTTCCAGCTTCTGACTATTATAAATAAAGCTGCTATGAACATAGTGGAGCATGTGTTCTTATTACCAGTTAGAACAGAAGTTCTTCTGGGTATATGCCCAGGAGAGGTATTGCTGGATCTTCTGATATTGTTATGCCCAATTTTCTGAGGAACCTCCAGAATGACTTCCAGAGTGGTTGTACAAGCTTGCAATCCCAGCAGCAATGGAGGAATGTTTCTCTTTCTCCACATCCTTCCCAGCATCTGCTGTCACCTAAAGTTTTGATCTTAGCCATTCTGACTGGTATGAGGTGGAATCTCAAGGTCATTTTGATTTGCATTTCCCTTATAATTAAGGATGTTGAACATTTTTTCAGGTGCTTCTCAGAAATTCCTACCAACATATAATAATCAGAACAACAAATGCACTCGCTGGCATCTTTAATTTGATACTCTGCTTTTGAGTGATTTTTTTTGCATTAATTTTGACTTTTCTCCTTCTTCATCATCATCTTCCTACCCCTCTTCCTCTTCTACTTCTTCTCCCTCTTCTTTCTTCTTTTCTTCCTTTTCTTCTTATATTCTCCTGCTTCTCCTTCTATACCTCCTTCCTTTTTTTTTCTAGTTCTTTGATTCTGAATTTTCAGTCCTCTTTACATTTAGTACCTAAAGTAACATGATAATTGTTTGACTATAGTAGCACCTATATGTGGAGGATAAAAGGGACAAAAATTGTACTCGAAGTGAAAATTTATCTAGATAATTATAATTGAATAATCTATATACTCAATGTAGCTAAAATAGGAATAGAGGCATACACATGTAAGAGAAAAGAAGTTGTGATGGGTAATGAAACATGTAGAGTCTTATGTCATTATGTCTTTAGGATCATTAATGGTGAAAGGTGGCTGGAGGAATAGGGGCTACTGATTCCACTTTAGATTATTTATTTACTTATTCATTGTAATTGTATTTTGGACTCAAACTACAACCTAACTTTCTTAGCCTCCTCTTTCTAAATAGAGATTATAGACTATATTTTTAATTCTTTGAGAATATCTTTTTAAATTTAATTTAATCTGTAATTGAAAATAGATTCTTCTTTCATATAATAATTTCTGGAGTTTTGACAATATATCATTAAAAAGGCATTTTAAAAGCTGGTGAAATTATACCTAAGTGTGATGAATATGTCTTGCATATCTGTATGGTGATATTTAGAATAAAAACTTTCTCTTTTCATGCATAGTCCTGAAATTAGGTAGTTATAACTGTTTCAGTTCTATTGATATTTGCTTAAACATTAAGAAAAAATTGTGTGTTTTATAAATTAGTTTTATTTGCTTAAGAATTATAGGATATGCAGTCATATGGCCAAGTAACCTATTTTGTGATTTGTTGTTTAGGAAAGAATACAGTGGATGAAGTAAGAACTAGAATAAGACAATGCACTCCAATTCAAGTTTATTTTAAATTGAAGATCATTGTGTATGAGAACTGCTAAAAATTAAAATACCATTCCAAATAATATATTATAATTATCATGGCTTTTTTTCTCCAGACTTCCTAAAAGCTCCTTTGATAAATGACTATATGTGAAATAAGATTTGATAACAACTGAATTAGAGCATCTGAAACATGTTTGTCATTTCAGGCAGGTCCCAGGAGGAGGAAATATCCCTTAATGTATATTCTCCCTATAACCATGTAGATGATGGACAATTTTGTGAGATATAAATTCATTTAATCATATGTTAGAATGTCATGAATTGAGATATTTTTGAATATACACAATGCTAATGAGTTAAGGAAAATTGTATCTATTAAATAACTTTGTACTTGACCACGGTGCTTCTTAATACCAAATCAGATATGTAATTGATTGTTCAAACACAAGAGAATTAAACCATAAATCTGGGTGAGGTTAAACATTTTTAAAGCTGCATACTGAAGTTAACAGATCAAAATCAATTAGATCTGTTATTCTGTTCACGAAGTTGTTAATTATTAATCAGAATTTATTACAAGGCTGACAGCATAATTTCAGCAGTACTTAAACCTACATCAGACAATTCAACTCTCAGACTCAAGCCTAATATTTTATTTCCCTAAAGAAAATGAGTAAAAAGCTATCATAATACTGTGAGTAAAGAATAATTTTACCTTGAGTACTTATAATGTATGACTACAAACTATATTACAAAAATATAAATTATGTCAGTAGCATTTAGAATTTTGTACAGCTTTTAAAATTTGGCAGTTCAAAATTAAGTTGTGGGCATATCATTTTATCTTTGAATAATTGAGGTGACAATCCATAATAGTTCTGCTTTTTTATTAAAGTTTCTCCCTGATAACCTTTATTTTCTGCAGTAAAGAATACTTCAATGCCTTTTGAAATGCAAGCAGCCAGTTTTTCATTACTCCAGTAGTAAGAATTGGCTCATCATCTTTGAATGACACAGCAGAATGATTAATACCTGAGATTACTGGTAAGAGAATTGTTACTATCTCCAGAAAATAGCTTTCAGCATATCTGCAGAGGCTGACTTGAACCTTAAAGCTAAGTTTTGCTTTAATACAATGGATGTTCATTAGGAGTATATAACAGGCAAAAACAACTTATCTAAAGTGGATTTTGATGGACATTCTCCACCAAATATTTTAGGAAGCAATCTTTGTCACATATGTCACACTCTTATATACCTCTCCTATTAATATGTTCTTATTTGGTTGTTTAAAATTTTGTTTATATCATGCATATAAATACAATGTCACTGTTCTCAAACATACCAGAAGAGGGCATCTGCTTCCATTAGAAATGGTTTCGAGCCATCATGCAGATGCTAGGAATTGAACTCAGGACCTCTGGAAGAGCAGTCAGTCCTCTTAACTGCTGAACCATCTCTCCAACCCATAATATGTTCTTTTATACTGGGGTTTTAATGTATGTTTTATAATATTTCTGAGATCAGTTTACTGGCTTTTAAAAGCCTGCGTTTAAAAGAAATGATGAAGCTGTGTATACCTAAACAAGTTTATTCAAAAACTAAAGTTTTGCTGGAAATGAACATCCAGATGGAAGAATTCTTATGGGCTTAGTCCAGATTTGGCACTTTAAATATTTGAACCTTGAAATGAAAATGTAGAATCTTGTTTGGAAAAACAATAGCAAGAAAACCATGAAAGTGTGTTGACTCAAACTATCCCACCCCATTGATGACAGTGATATGTTATCAGTATGATCCTCTGATATTCATAAGAATTCTGTTAGCACCATCAAGCAAAAACTTCCTTCTTATTACTTAGAATACTAAGGTGTGATTATAATGATCTGACATACCATAGCTGGGAAATCACTAACCTCAAGTAAGTCTAACAAATGGTGGTGTTTCATCTGGAGGTCAGCATGTAAAAGAAGGCAAATTGATCCATTTTTATTTCCTTCCTTGTACAAAGCTCAAGTCCAAGTGGATAAAGGACTTCCATATAAAACCAGATACACTGAAACTAATACAGGAGAAAGTAGGGAAAATCCCTGAACACATGGGCACAGGAGAAAATTTCCTGAACAGAAAAACCAAAGGTTTAAGCTCCAAGATCAACAATAGACAAATGGGACTTCATAAAATTGCAAAGCTTCTGTAAGGCAAAGGAAACTGTTAAAAGGACAAAATGGCAACCATCAGATTAGGAAAAGATCCTACATCTGATAGAGGGATATTATTCAATACATACAAAGAACTCAAGAAGTTAGACTCCAGAGAATCAAATAACCCTATTAAAAATGGGGTACAGAGGTAAACAAAATGTTCTCAACTGAGGAATACAGAATGACTGAGAAGCACATAAAGAAATGTTCAACATCCTTACTCATCAGGGAAATGCAAGTCAAAACAACCCCGAGATTCTACCTTACACTAGTCAGAATAGCTAAGATCAAAAACTCAGGTGACAGCAGATGTTTGTGAGGATGAAGAGAAAGAGGAACACTCCTTCATTGTTGGTGGGATTGCAAGCTGATAAAATCACTCTGGAAATCAGCTTGTTGGTTCCCCAGAACATTGGACATAGTACTATCTGAGGACCCAGCTATAGCACTCCTGGGCCTAAACCCAAAATATGCTCCCATGTATAACAAAGACACATGCTCCACTATATTCATAGTATCCTTATTTATAATATTCAGAAGCTGGAAAGAACCCAGATGTCCCCTCAACAGAGGAATAAATTCAGAAAAGGTGGTACATTTACACAATGTAGTACTACTCAATTATTAAAAACAATGAAGTCATCGAATTCTTAGGCAAATGGAGGGAACTAGAAAATATGCTGAGTGACCTAATCCCATCACAAAAGAACACACATGGTATGTACTGACTGATAAGTGAATATTAGTCCAAAAGCTCAGAATACTCAAGACATAATTCACAGAGTATGTGAAGTTAAAGAAGAAGGAAGACCAAAGTGTGGATGATTCCGTCTTTCTTAATTGGGTGAACAAAATTCTCAAAGGAGGAAATACAGAGACAAAGTGTGAAGCACAGACCAAAGGAAAGGCCATCCACAGACTGCCCCACCTGGTGATCCATCCCATAAACCATCACCCAATGAAGACACTATTGTGGATGCCAAGAAGTGCATGCTGACAGGAGCTTGATATAGCTGTCTCCTGAGAGGTTAAGCCAGAGCCCTACAAATACAGAGGTAGTTGCTTGCAGCCAACCATTGGGCTGAGCATGGGGTCCCCAATGAAGGAATTAGATAAAGGCCTGAAGGAGCTGAAGGAGTTTGCAACTTCATGGGAAGAATAACAGTATCAACCAGCCAGACTCCCCAGAGCTACTAGGACCTGAGGCACCAACCAAGGAGGAATCCATAGCTCCAGAAACATATATAGCAGAAGAGGGCCTTTTCAGGCATCAGTGGGAGAAAAGGCCCTTGGTCCTGTGAAGGCTGGATGCCCCAGTGTAGGGGAATGGGAAGGCAGGGAGTGGGTGGGTGGATGAGGGAACACCCTCGTGGAGGCACAGGGAGGAGACATGGGATAGAGAAGTTTGGGGGGGGGGGGCAGGAACCTGGCAAAGGGGATAACCTTTGAAGTATAAATAAAGAAAATATCCAATAAAAGTTTAAAAAAGAAAAGCATTTTTTGTCTGTTGTGCACAAGGGTATATATATTTGGATAATGAATATAAAATTATGCAATATTAACTATGTTATCATTTAAAATTTTTTAAATTTACAATATCCTAGGAATTATATACATGTGCCTTATATGTTATTTGGTATAGTTTGTTAATACAAACTGATGCAAGACTAAATG
Organism: Mus musculus; assembly: GCF_000001635.26. NCBI lineage: Eukaryota > Metazoa > Chordata > Mammalia > Rodentia > Muridae > Mus > Mus musculus. The sequence continues at coordinate 59,498,283 of NC_000071.6, forward strand.
TCTGGCAAGCCTAAGTCAATAAATATTGGTTTGATATAAGTCTTGCCATCTTGTTCAATGCTATGTAATTTTGACTACTTTTTAAGCATTTAACTATTGCTAAATCCTGTAATCCTGATCATTGCAATCATTGGAAAAATCACTAAGGTTATTAGATATTTGCTTTAGTCTGGGCTTTTACTTAAAATGAAAAATGTTTTTGCACACATGCATGTTTATAAATAGATGTATTAATATACGTGTTTTGCAATGTGTAGAGAAACTAAAGACACAGGTCAATAATTTTCAAAGGCCAACATCTATACATTTTAACCTAACATTATTTGAAATACGTACAACTCAAAACAAAGATAGACATAAAATATTAACATTTACTTCTCATTTTGTAGGTCTGAAATAATGGCAGTTCACAATGTCAAAATAGCAATGGAGAGACATCCGTTTTCTAATAAATGTTTGAGTAGGAAATGTTTTGAGTTAATCTGATTGACTTACAGGCTATTTTGAAATCATCTATGGACCTTACAAAGCCTTCTAAAGAGGATTTATTTTCAACAGCCCCTCAGGTTAAAATGGTTAACAGCTGAATTAAGTGCTGTACCTTCAGTGACCTGAAAGGGGAAGGGAAAGAGCAGAGAATGAATAATTTGTCAAATGTACTCTACTCCCATTAAACCCAGAAGGAAATAAATGCAGACAGTAGAATTTTAGAAGCAGAAGAGTATTCAATAAAACTGGGATATTTTCTGCATGTCACACTCTTTGCTACATATCCATTATTTATGAGAATACGATCCATTATTATAAATTCCACAATGTAAATATAAATCCTTAATTGCCCCATACAATGATGAATGAATTTTAACTATATTTTTAACTCAATTCTCTATTTTGTACATAGAATCTGTGAGCTTGATAGTGTTTGAAATCGTTATAAATATGAAAGGAGTGGTCATTACAGTGGAAAGAAGGAAATTTGAAATTAAAATTCAGAAATATTGGCTTGTATCAAAAGGGTACAAATGAAAATGTTGCCGCCATCAAGGAATCTCTGGTGTTGGTCCTCATAATCAGATGGCATGAAGAGGGTAAGCTATGTCCTACTCTATCTCAAGGGAGGATGGCCCCAATTATATGTGCACAGTTTACTAACTTCAGAAACTGTGAGTGAATAAGTAAATACATCTCATACTAAGTAGTATTTTTTGCTACTTGATACCTTAGCAATGAATATACTTAATTAAACATGTAACATAACATTTGCACAGATAGCTAATTGACGTCTTTTAAACTATGTATCACAGAGAAAAATAAGTTTGGGTTAATTCAAGTATGCACAATTCTTTTTGACAGATCTTGGATAGTTACCCTCTCTTATCTTTTTACAGACATTGAGCAAGAGGAATTCAAATGAACACAGAGTAGGAAGAAGGTTTGTCTGTAATCTAAAAAGAATGCCTTACTGTGGTGGTTTTAATGGAGGTGTGGTCTTTTGGAGTAGGTGTGGCCTTGTTGGAGGAAGTGTGACACTGTGGGTTGAGACCCTCCTTCTAGCCATATAGGAGTCAGTCTTCTCCTGTTTGCCTTTGAAACAAGATGTAGAATTCTCAGCTCCTTCTCCAGCACTCTCTACCACGATGCTGTCAAGCTTCCTACTTTGATGATAATGGATTGAACTTCTGAATCTATAAGCCAGGTCCAAACAAAAAATTGCCCATATATGAGTTGTTTTGGTCATTGTGTCCCTTCACAGCAGTAAAACCCTATTGAAAATACTTACCATATATTTTAATGAACACACTATCCTTTGGGATTTCCCACCCTCTGAAATCTGAAGAAATAGGTCCTTTGTTTTATTCATGCTCCCTGGGGTATTTTGTTATTTTAGCTAACGTTGCTGATATCAGCATAGTCAATATGTTCCAAGTCTCTATTTTCCTGTAAAATAACTTAGACCCTCAATATTCTTCATAACTGTATATTGAACATCCATTCCTCTCTGAATGCTTCAAAGGGTCAGAAAAAAACGAGAAGTGCTAGTTTCTCAAGTCTTTACATCTTAAATAAATATACTGAAATACAGCACATGTTTTTCCCTGTTGAGAAGGTTTGTATTATATCATCTCTTTCCTTGAATGGAAGTTCCAAGTGATTAAATGAAAATTGAAAACAGGCTTTCATCACAGACCACTGCACAGGATTGAGCAAGTTCCAATAACTTTGGACAGATATCATCATACAGTTGGTACAATTAAAAAAGTACTGACAGATGTACAGTAAAAAGGTTTTGATTCTTGATTATACAATTTGTCTATTCTAGATGGCCTATAAACCTCAAGAAAAAAAATGTTACTTTGACTTGCTCAGTCCTTTATGCTGAATTAAATATTTATAGATAACATGAAGGCTTTTCTACACTTTATCATTAAAATCCATTTGCACAGAAGAACCAGACCTCACACTTTGCTGACCTCAATTCCAATGACATACTTTCATTTAGCCTTACAACAACATCTCCATGGTCCTACTATGACCTTTGTCATTGCAAAAGTATGTTCCATGCTGAAAGAAAATGAAAATCTGAGTACATATTTTTTCAAGAAAGATGTATTGCTTCTTCCCTCATACTCTTACTCTCTCTCGGTATTACTTTGCTTAAAATATAACCACAATCTAATTATTCTTAACCTTTATTTTATAGATCAGTAATTGAGAGCTTTGTTAAAACTAGGGATTCAACATTTATCTTAGGATCTTTCCTCTCACTTGTCACTATCCATTCCTGCATACAAATATTCACCTGAAGTATATAATAGAGAATATTAAAACTAACAATAGAATTAACTTAGGAAAAATACCCTGAAACAGGTATTTCTTCTTAGACATGATACAAAAATCTAAATGACAAAATGATAGGTAAATAAGTTTTGCATTATCAAAAATATGCACTGTTGTGCTACAAATGGCTTCTGGCAAGAAAAGGAGAAAATAAATCCACAAATTTTGATAATTATTTGAAAACTATATATACAATATGAAATTGATACAATACTCATAGAACTCCACAATAACTTCAATTAGCAGAATTTAAAGTGGACCCACTTTCTGAATAAATATTTCTCCAAAGAAAATTTGTGAAAATTTGGAAGAGTAAAATAACTTGTACATCAAAAGTCTTGAAGGAAATACAAAACAAATTCTTATTAAAATATTATATCACATTTGTTTTTTGGAGGAAACAACTACATTGTAGCCATTCTTTTAGTGGATCTAAATATTTTAGAAACAGTATATTCATTCCCCCAAAGTGTGAAGTGTGAAGTTATTGAGTGACATGCTATACATTATTATCATACATGAAAAGTAAGAAGTCATCTCCATACAGAATCTAAGCACAAATATAAACAGTAGTGTTACTCTAAAAAGTACAGCCACCCAACTTGTTCATAATTAAGAGGCAATTTGAAGATATTTCTAGAATACTAATTTTTTAAGAAAAAAATATGGTCACTTAATATGGAACAATATTAGAAAAAATACTTAAAAATCCAACTGAAAGTTAGGAATTATATTTTAATGGAGCTGTTTTTATAAAGGGTCTATAAATACCATACCATAATTTAAATCTATTCTGGATAGAATTTCAAAGCACTATAATAGCTCTTCATTTTTCTATATTTTTCCCCGTTCTTGATGTTCAGTATAAACTCTCTACTGACATTATATTGCTATTATACTCATTTTGGCTGTGTTAATGGCATTCTTACAAAGAAAAGATGAAAATAAAGTCAGATAAGGCAATAGAGTCCAGTTTCTTTTTATAACATGGCATTTTGGGGACAACTTTATAAAATTAGCGGTAAAGTGGTACCATTGCATACCAATATCTATTATTTTTTAAACTTTTCTTAAGTTGTTAAATCAAACACAGTAAAGAGACTTATTACACTCCTCTATACAAATTAAACAGAATAATTTCACAATTGATCCAGGAATAACTAGACAATTCTGAGTAAGTATACTAAGTATAAAAACACAGAAACAGTAATCACATATTTAGATTGTTTTTAAAAAAGTAACATTTAAAATACTATCGATTTACTCACCAACTAGAAACAGAGTACAGTGCAGTAACCATGCCTAAATGAAGGAATTTTGGAAAGCAGATGTTCTAGGTATGAGCATGACTGAGGTCTTATTTTCTATGTCATTCTAAACCAGCTTTAAAATGTACACTTATTAGCTCTTAGTAATTTAGATCAGTATCCTTAGAAAGCCAAATAGGATTATCCTACATCTATAATACCAGAATTAATACACTAGCCAGATAAGACTCATATCTGAAGGTTTTGTTTAGAAACTCATTCTTTTGTTGGACAAATCCAATTCCTTGTACTTATGGTGGTAGGTCCCAGTTTTCTTGTGGCCTTTGGCTTATAATGTCTCTTAGTGCTTTAAGACAACCTCTATTCTTTCTTACAAGTGCTTTGGATCATATCACCAGCTTTTCACACTCAATATCTTTGATGTACACTTCCCCTAACAGGTGAAGAAGAGTTTTTGTTCTCCTGGCAACTACTTCATTTTATCTTATGAATAATCTTCCTTTTGTAAGACTGGTTGACATATAATAAAATTAGAATTAATGGAGAATCAGCACATAATATTGACTGGCTTATACTTAAAAGAGAGTGGAAGACGAGCATACTTCTTGAAATTTTTCTCGTACATCCGAAATGAAGACCTAGTGTTTTGCTTGAAAGAATCTGAAAATGAGCATTTAATATGAATAGCAAACATGCCCCAAGTTAGATCATTTTTCTCATTCACCTTTTGGAAAAAGTCTTACACATTTGATTTATTCAGTAATTTCTGTTATTTCCCTATTTGTCTTGACTTAAATAATTCGGCTTCCTTTTCTACCATACGGATTATATTGTGGAGAGAATCATTGTACATGTCTACACAAGAAACTCAATAAGACATTTCCAATTATTTTTCAAATATTTTGCTAAACTTCAATATTTGTAACCTCTGTCTATGAGAAAAATTGTTTGGTTTTTATATTTTCAATTTTAATTTTTTTCATGGTTAATCATCTAAATTTTAAAACTTATTATGTAGTATATAATTACGTGGAAGTTTAAACATTGCAAGACTAAAGAACTTTGTATTGTAGATTGTTTACATGCTACCTCAATCTCACTGTAATAGAGCAAAAGGATAAGATTGACCATAGAGTTGTCAATAACTGCGGAAGATAAAAGTAGGTCTTATACAGTGGTAGGATTTTGGAAATCTTTGTAGATGACTATAAGATGCAATTATTTTCCAACTGTCAGACAAGTAGCTACTAGTTTACTTAGATATAGTCTGCACCTTCGGCTGGCTGCAACAATTCAATTGAAAACATGACATGGGAAGTCAATTTATTTTCTTTTTTAAATTTAATTTTATGTGTAATTCAATTTTTACACTCCATATTCCATTCCCCACACCTCCTCATGAATCCTCCAACTGCCCCACATCCCACACCTTTTCCCCAACCTAACCCATCTCCAAGTGAATGCCCCCCCCACCTGACCTCTAAACTCCCTGAGGCCTCCAGTCTCTTGAGGGTTAGGTGCATCATCTCTGTATAAACACAGACCTAGAAGTCCTCTACTGTATGTGTGTTGGGGGGCTCATATCAGCTGGTGTATTCTATCTGTTTGGTGGTCCAGTGTTTGAAAGATCTCAGATAAAATAAGACTGCTAGTCTTTCTACAGGATCATTCTTCTCCTTAGCTTCTTTCGGCCTTTTCCAATTCAACAGCAGGGGTCAGTGCAAATAACTGCTTGTTAGGTCTTTTGGAGGGCAGTCATCATAGATCCTTTCTTGTGCATACTTCATAGCCTACTATAGTGTCAGCCATTGGAACCTCCCTTTGAACTTTTCCCACTTTGGGCCTGTTGCTGGATCTTCTTTTCCTCAGGTTCATCTGCATTTGCATCTTTGTACTTCTTTCAGAGAGGAACAATTATAGGCTAGAGTTGTGATTGTGGGATGGCAACTGCATCCCTCACTTGATGCCCTGTTTTCCTGCTGGAGGTAGGCTCTACAAGTTCTCTCTCCTTACTGCCTAGAGCATTTCATCAAAGGTCCCTCCCTATGAGTCCTGGGAGTCTCTCACCTCCCACTTCTCTGATGAATTATGGGTAATCCCTCCAACATCCTATTTCCTGAGGTTGCCTGTTTACAAGGCACTCAGGGCTTCAGTCCTTTTCCCTCACCCTATACCAGATCAGGCTCCACTCTATTCCCCCTACTCTGTCCACTTTCCCTCCCAAGTCCCTCCCTCCCTCCCCATTTTTGATTGCTTTCTTCTCTCTCCCAAGTAGGACTGAGGCATCCTTACTTGGGAACTTCAGCTTGTTGAGCCTTTTGAATTCTGTGAATGGTATCTTGTGTATTCTTTATGAGTTTTTTCTTTTTTTTTTCCAACACAATTCTTCAAAGAAATTGAAAGAGCAATTTTCAAATTCATCTGGAAAGGCAAAAAAATCCAGAATAGCAAAAACAAGTCTTAACAATAAAAGAACAGGTAGGGGAATCTCTATCCCTGACCTCAAGCTTTACTATAGAGCAATAGTGATAAAAATCGCATTATATTGGTACAGAGACAGACATGTTGGTTAGTAAAATATAATTGAAGACCCAGAAATAAAACCAAATACTTATCATCACTTGATCTTTGAGAAAGATACCAAAAATATACAATAGAAAAAAGAAAGCAATAAATGGGGCTGCTCTAATAGGCTGTCTGTATGTAGAAGATGGAAAATAGACCCATATTTGTCACCTTGTACAAAACTCAAGTCCAAGTGGATCAAGGACCTCAACATTAAACCAATTACACTGAATCTAATAGAAGAGAAAGTAGGGAAGTGTCTTGAACTTATTGGCACAGGGGGAAATTTCCTAAACACAACTCCAATGGCTCATGCTCTAATATCAGGAATTGATAAATGGGACCTCAGAAAACTGGAAAGTATCTGTAAGTTAAAAGGCATATTTGATAAGACAAATCAGCAACTTACTGATTGGGAAAAAATTCTTCACTAACTCCACATCTGATAGAGGGTTAATATCCAAAATATATAAGGAACTCAGAAGTTAATCACCAAAAAACTGCACAACCCAATCAAAAAATGAGGTATGGAATTAAACCCAGAATTCACAACTGAAGGATCTCGAATGGCTGAGAAACACCTAAAGAAATGTTAAAGTTCTTAGTGACCACAGAAATGCAAATCAAAACTACGCTGAGATTCTACCTTACACCAGTCAGAATGGCTAAGATTAAAAACAAGTGAAAACACATGTTGGAGAGGATGTAGGGAAAGAAGACTACTCCTCCATTGCTGGTGGGATTGCAACCTGGTACAACCATTTTGGAAATCAATCTGGAGTTTCCTCAGGAAGTTGGAAATAGATCTACCTGAAGACCCAGCTATACCCAAAAGATGCCACAGGGTCATGTGTTCCACTATGTTCATAGCGGCCTTATTTGTGATAGCCAGAAGCTGAAAACAACTCAGATGACCCACAACAGAACAATGGATACAGAAAATGTGGTTTATTTACACAATGGAATATTACTCAGCTATTAAGAATGAGAACATCCTGTCTTTTGCAAGTAAATGTATGGGATTGGAAAATATCATCCTGAATGAGGTAATTCAGACCCAAAAAGACATGCATGGTATGTACTCACTAATAAGGGAAGTCAATTTCAAAATTCTAATGTGACAATGCTCCCCAGAAATCATCATAAAATTACTTAAAAAAGAAGTTAAAGAAAATATATATAGTTGGCAGGTATGGTGGTCAAGATGAGACAGCAACTACAACTAGAATCAACAACTACTTCCAGTATGTCCTCCATGAAATATATTATCATAAAATACAATATCACCATTGCTATATTAAGCAGGTAGGGTAAATATAGAATTGGTAGAACTGAGAAAAATAACATTGAAACAAAATGAATTTGATGGATTTTCTGAAAGAATAATCCAAAGAGATATGAAGGTTAGGATTATATATATATATATATATATATATATATATATATATATATATATATATATATATATCAGGATATCTTAACATATACAACACTTGCCTAACAGAGATGTCTGGTGTTCAGACCTGTTAATTACAGCTCCCTACAAAAGGCTGAAGGAGAAATTATGAGTTCATGTTATCTCTGGCCTACATATAAATATGCAGTTAGAAAGGAAAAAGAAGGAAAGAAAGACAGGAAGAAACAATGAAACAGACAAAGAAGGAAACAAACAAACAAAGAAAAGAAGAAGAAAGGGAAATTAGTGCCACAAACAGAACCCAGTCGGAATGAGGAATCCCTCAGCCTGGGGAGAATCAGAGTTCCCTTACTCATGTGGGCAAAGTGTCAATGAGTGACAAACAGATATGAAAACAAGAGAGTGATGAAACTGAATGTAATTCCTCAAAGTGAGCATCAGACTTATATTACAGAAGAAAACAAGGAAGTTAGGTGATACATCAGCCAAGATACATTGAGGTCATCTGATGCATAATGACTCTTTACACAAAACAGAAAAATGCATACATAAAGGCTGGCAGGATGCAGGCAGTGATTACAATTGAGATAAAAGTTGCCCTATGTAAAATCAGCTATTCTTGGAGTCAGGTGTGAAGATTTTGCACCATAGTCACAATTCTAGTCTAATGTATAACCCACCACTGGGGTTCCTTTAATAAGAGCATAATTATGCTATTCCTCTGAACCTTGTGAAAACTTGCACCAGGGGAGTTCTGCTCTTGCTAAACTTCATGAATAATGCAATGATCTAGTTCCCCCTTAAACCACAATGCACCTTCTCCCCAGGCCATTATAAATTCCTGTATATGGGAGTGACTTAGCAGTTATTCTATGTATTCTTGGGAACCTCCATTTATCAGAGGAGCTCACCAACTTTCTTCTATTATGTAATGTAGTCTGACATACCTGACTGTAATGATAATTCCAAGTTTACTTTGTTGAACTAGCCCTGAAATTTCTAACTCTCATCCAGTAAATAACTGAAAGAAAGCATACAAAAACCCTCCACCAACCATTGCAAGGACATATCTGGAGCACATCCATGTTACAGGACGCCAAAGAACCTCAAGGAGATCATTTTCCCTGAAACTTTTTGCCTCTGGACTGTGGCCAAGTTTTTGGGCTTGTCATGTAGACTCCACTGAAGTGGGTATGGCAAATAAGAAAGGAATCGAAGAAATGAAAGGATGAAAGGAAAGGAAAAGAATAAGAAAAAAATCCAACTACCAAGCAGCAAAATAAAACCACATCTAAAAGAAACAAAGTTATATAAGGGATAGTTAAAATGCCAGAGCAATTAGACAACAACAACAAAAAAAAAAGGTCAAAGGAATACAAACTGGAAAGGAAGAAATCAAAGAAGATCTCAGAAGATAGAAAGATCTCCCATGCTCATGGATTGTCAGGATTAATTTAGTAAAAATGGCCATCTTGCCAAAAGCAATCTATAGATTCAATGCAATGCCTATCAGCATTCCATTCCATTTCTTCATAGAGTTAGAAAGAGCAATTTGCAAATTCATTTGCAATAACCTAAAACCCAGAATAGTGAAAACTATTCTCAACAATAAAAGAATTTCTGGGGGAGCCACCTCAAGCTGCATTACAGAGCAATAATAATGGAAATTGTATGATATTGGTACAGAGACAGGCAGGTAGGTCAGTGGAATAGAATTGAAGACCCAGAAATGAACCCCAAACTTTTGGTCACTTGATTTTTGACAAAGGAGCTAAAATTATCCAGTGGGACAAAAAAAAGACAGCATTTTCAACAAATGATGCTCGTTCAAATGGTGGTCAGCATGTAGAGAAACACAAATTGATCTATTTTTATCTCTTGTACAAAGTTCAAGACCAAGTGGATCAAGGACTTTCACGTAAAATCAGATACACTAAAACTACTAGAAGAGAAAGTAGGGAAGAGTCTCAAATACGTGGGCAGGAGAAAATTTCATGAACAGAACACCAAAGACTTATGCTGCAAGATCAATAATCGGTAAATGGGACCTCATAAAATTGCAAAGCTTCTGTAAGGCAAAGGACACCGTCAGCAGGACAAAATGGAAACCAACCACAGATTTGGAAAAGATCTTTACCAATCCTACATCTGATATGGGGTGAATATCCAATATATATATAAAGAATTCAAGAACTTTGACTCCAGAGAATAAAATAACTCTATTAAAAATGGGCTAAAAAGTTAAACAAAGAATTCTCATCTAAGGAATATCAAATAGCCATGAAGCACCTAAAGAAATGTTTAACATTCTTAGTCATTAGGGAAATGCAAATCAAAACAACCCTGAAATTCTACCTTACACCAGTCAGAATGTCTAAGATAAAAAAAAAAAAAAAAAAAAAAAAAAAAAAAGAAAAAACGCAGGTGACAATAGATGTTGGCAGGGATGTGGAGAAAGTGGTACACTCCTCAGTTACCCGATTTGATTGAAACCTGGTTCAACCATTCTTAAAATCACTCTGGCAATTCTTCAGAAAATCGGACATATTAATACCTGAGGACCCAGCCATACCACTCCTGGGCATATACCCAAAAGATGCTCTGACATATAACAAGGGCACATGCTCCACTCTGCTCATAGCATCCTTATTTATAATAACCAGAAGCTAGAACGAACCCATATGTCCTTCAACAGAGGAATGGATACAGAAAATTTGGTACATTTACACAATGGAGTACTACTACTCAGCTATTAAAAAAATGAATTCATGAAACTCTTAGGCAAATGGATGCAATTAGAAATATCATCCTGAGTGAGTTAGCACACTCCCAAATGAACACACATGCTATCATTCACTGATAAGTGGATATTAGCCCAGAAGTTCAGAATGTCCAAGATACAATTCACAGACCATATGTACCTCAAGAGGAAGGAAGACCAAAATGTGGATGCTTCAGTACTTCCTAGAAGGAAGAACAAAAATTCTCGGGAGGAAATCTGGAGACAAAGTGTGGGGCAGAGACTAAAAGAAAGGCCATCCCAAGACTACCACACCTGTGGATCTATCCCATATACAGTCACCAAATACAGACACTATTGTGGATGGTAAGAAGTGCTTACTGACTGGAGTCAGATATAGCTGTGTCCTGAGAGGCTCTTCCAGAGACTGGCGAATACAGAGTTGGATACTGGCAGCCAACCATTGACCTGAGCACAGGGTCCCCAGGGGAGGAGTTAGAGAAAGGAATGCAAGCCACAGGAATAACAATAATATCAACCAAAAAAACACCCCAGAGCTCGGCAGAACTAAACCATCAGTCAAAGAATACACATGGAGCAAACCATGGCTCCAGCTGCATATGTAGCAGGCCTTCTTGGGCATCAATGGTAGGAGAAGCCCTTGGTACTTTGAAGGCTCAATGTCCCAGTATAGGGGAATGCCAGGGCTGGGAGGCAGAAGTGGGTGGGAGAGGAACACCTTCATAGCAGCAGGGACAGTTGGGTATAATGGGACAGTGGGTTTCAGGGGAGATACATGGAAATGGGAAAACATGAACTGTAAATAAAGAAAATATCCAATAAAAGAAAAGAAAAATAATTTTTAAAAGTACATAAATTAGAATGGTTCAGTGATAAAATGTGAAAAATATATTGCCATTGATTTCATTTAAAGTATTCAAGAAAACATAAAATCAAACTTATTTCTGAGTGGGAAGAATTAGAAATAATCTAAATTAGATTAATTTACATTATGCCACTTGAGCTAGGAAGTCTTCCCACAAGAGACATAGACTTTCTAAGAAAAACCTTCATACCAGTCATGGCAAACCTTTAGTCAGGTTGTTGGTCACAGTAGTTAAGATGATCCTGAAAATTATACAAGATATACAGGATATTTCTTTGTTTTTCTTTCTCTCTCTTTTTCTCTTTCTTTCTTTCTTTCTTTCTTTCTTTCTTTCTTTCTTTCTTTCTTTCTTTCTTTCTTTCTTTCTTTCTTCCTTCCTTCCTTCCTTCCTTCCTTTCTTTCTTTCTTTCTTTCTTTCTTTCTTTCTTTCTTTCTTTGTTTCTTTCTTTCGTTCTTTCTTTTTTTATTGTGCAACTTGGACATTTCTACTTCATCTTGTTTCATTGTTTATTTTTATTTTATTTTTTTAACATTTTTTGATTCTTCGTGAATTTCTTATCATATACCCCAATCCCACTCATCTCCCTGTGTCTCTTCATATCTGCCTTTTGATAGTGCAACCTATCTCACAAAATAAAGTAAAAACAAGAACAAAACAATTTAAATATTGCTGTGAAAGTGTAATCTGTGGTTTGTCACTGTGTGTATGTGTGTGTGTTTGTGTGTACACCCTTTTGTCTAGTAATCTTTACTTGCAAATGTTCATTGGTCTGTTTCTAGGCCTTTGGCTTTTGCAACTCCATCAATATTGGATATTTTTCAGGACTCCTATGAGCTATCCAGTTGTTGCCTATTGTCCTGGTGGGACCCCACAACTTTGGTTCTGTAGCACAAACCCGTTCATTTGTTCCAGAAGTTCATAGACAGTGTATGTGTTCGAATGGGCCAATTCTGAGCCCTAATTTGGGGTGGTAGCTGAGTTGTTCAGACTGACAGCTTTCCTACACCTATGCCACAAGGGTCAGCCAGCCCCTTATTGGCCTTGTGCAGGAATGGTCAGAGGAGAGATGGCCCTGTCCCTTTGTGCCCAGAAAAGGCTGGAGATCTGTCCACACTTTAGTGTTTAAAAAGGGAAATTCTTAGAAGAAATGCCCGACGGTAGGGAGAGGGAACTTATAGGGCCCACCTCCAGCAGGAAGACAGGATATCCAGTGAGAGATAGGGTTGCCATTCCACAGTCACACCTCTGACCCCTACTTGTTCCTGTCTGAAAGAATTACAGGGATGGAACTGCAGAGGAGCCTGAGGAAAAGAAGGCCCAGCAACAGGTCACAAGTGGGATCCAGCTCAAGGGGAGGTCCCAAGGTCTAACACTATTACTGAGGCTATAGAGAGCTCACAAAAAGGGACCTAGCATGACTGCCCTCTGAAAGACCCAACAAGCAGCTGGAAGAATCAGATGCAGATATTTGCACCCAACCAATGGACAGAAGCTTGCTGACCCTGCTGTTGAATTAGGGAAGGTTTAAAGAAGTGAGGAGAAAGGTGATCCTGTAGGAGAACCAGCAGTCTCAATTAATCTGGACATCTGAGAACTCTCAAACAATAGACCAACTAGCCAGTACACATCAGCTATGAGGCTCCCAATGCACATACAGTAGAGGACTGATGGGTCTCTGCTCATTCAGAGATGATGCACCCAACCCTCAAGAGGGTGGAGGCCCCACAGAGTTAGAGGTCAGGTGGGGGTGGGGACATCCAAATAGAGACAGGCTAGTGGGGAAGATGAGGTATAGGATGTTGAACAGTTGGTGGGTAGATGGGGCAGAGGGGCTAATAAAATATGGAGTGTAAAAAATTAATTAATTCTTTAATAAAAAAAGTAAAATAAAAAAGGAAAGTCTCTTTTCTTCATCTTGGCACATGTGGAGGCCTGCTGGGAACAGGACTTCTAAAAGATACAATTATGTCTGGAAGACTGTGGTGCAAGGCCATTTTTGCTGGCTACAAGCAAGATCTCTGGAACTGAAGAGAGCACATGGTTCTTCTTAAAATTGAAAGTGTTTATGCAGAGATGAAATGGAGTTCTGCTGAGGCAAGAGATGTGCTTGTGTGTACAAAGCAAAAACCAATACAGTGACTCTTAGAGGAAATCCAAAACCAAAACCAAAACCAAAACATAAACAAAAACAAAAACAACCAAGCAACCAAATAGCAGAATGATCTAGTAAAAAGTAACTCAGATCTATGGAAACAGTGGTATGGTATGTGCCAAATTCTGAAGGAACCTTCCTCTAAAGGCCATTGAGCACAGAATCTGTGTGATACTGTACCCATTCAGAATTTAAACTAATGTACACTAAGTAAATAAGGGTGGATTTGTAAAGGAAGGAGAAAGAGAGAGAGGGGGGGAGGGAGGGAAGAGGAAGGAAGGAAGGAAGGAAGGAAGGAAGGAAGAAAGAAAGAAAGAAAGAAAGAAAGAAAGAAAGAAAGAAAGAAAGAAAGAAAGAAAGAAAAGGAAAGTCAGAAATTTGTAAAACACATGAGTCGAGAAAAAAATACAACAGAACTGAAACCAACGCTTAGGTGTCCACAGACATTTGGCAGTTTCATAAGCACAGTGCAAGTTGCAATGAACTGACAAGTTTGTGATTCCTTCATTTATTGTGAAAGTAGTGATTAGGTCTACAAAGTTAAACACCTGAAATAATGAATATTGGATCACTGACATTTTACTTGAATGTATGAGAATTATTCTGGTATTTAAAAGTAATTAATCACGCTTAAGATTTTCAACTTTCTCTGTTTCGAGGTGGACCTTTATGCACTGTCTTGTTCCTGGGGACCAATCCTACAGTCAGTACTGAAAAACTTACCCTTCTTTTTCATAATATGAAAATATACTCCCCTTTCTCTCTTTTTTGTTTATTGCCTATATATATATATATATATATATATATATATATATATATATATATATATATATATGTGTGTGTGTGTGTGTGTGTGTGTGTGTGTATCTTTGATATGTTTGCATGCCCACCCCAGGAATAGTGGATTAGAGTGAGTTTGCTTTAGATTATTCATAACTGGCTATTGTTATTTGCTTAAATGTCTCTACATACAAAAAGTGTTTTTGTGAAATGCAGTTTGACTTTGTAATGATTAGATTATCCTTTTTAACCATGACAGTACAAACTGCCTAATAGAGACTTTAATTTTCTCAATTTCTATGTTACATTTTCTCAGGCTCTGCTGCCATTAGAGTGGTAAACAAGAATCCATTGTTTAGATATCAGCGAAGTCTAATAAAGTTGACACTTCTAGCTCCTATAATCCAGAGTATGAATAGAAGGCTAGGATTGGGATGTATTATAAGAGAGATGAAGAAATTTTTTAAATGGAAAGCTAAAAATTGTCTGATGTTTTTGTTTTTGTCTTTCTTTCTTTCTTTCTTTCTTTCTTTCTTTCTTTCTTTCTTTCTTTCTTTCTTTCTTTCTTTCTTTCTTTCTTTCTTTCTGTATAAGCATGGATCCAGGCATCTGCCCTCACTGTAAACACAAATACCAAAAACTTGACCTAGGACTGAGTAGTCTCCAGAACTGTGAGGAAAACATTTATTTTGCTCATAAACCATAATTAAAAAATCATTATAGTAACTGAAATACACTAAGACAGAGAGTTGATTTAATTGGCTTCATGAAATTGATTTTACCATTTTAGAAACATCTAAGAATTTAGGGTACATACCCAGTATTTCCAAAGCCATGCATTGTGTCACCAGTACTGAAAACAACCCAATAATGTAAAATAAGCAACATTAATTTATAATGTTAATGTAGGCATTGAGTTCTCATACTAAAATAAGTCTTTGCTTAATGCTACTACCATAAACTTCAAAAAATTATGGACTCAATCAATTTGATTATATTCTACTTTAAATCTCCAATTTATATTTTTTCCAGATAAGTGTTAGAGCATATTTTTGCTGTTTTATTTATGACAGTGACCTTTAATGTTGAGTAAAGATAATGTCCTAATTCCAACAATGGCTTTTGAAACTTTTTTCTAAAGGAAATACTCAATGTATTAGCTAGTCTTGTAACACTTCTTTTATTAACCACATACAGTATGGCATCTAATTCAGCTTAATAATAGGATCTCCAATAATTACATGAGATTACTTTAGAGAGCCATTCATCTTCTTATTGTAGGGAGAAAATATATTTATGAATCATGAGTTTTCTTCCTTTAAATCAATACACTTATAATATTTAATAAGAGAGTCTCAAAGGAATTTAAGGTTATTATTGGAAAATAGCAATCAGTAAATTTTGAGGTTATATTAATGTTGGTTTATCACTCTCATCCTGGTACTAACATAAACATTTTTTTGATTTCGGCATAATTGTGTGTGTATATATATATGTTGTTTAAAGAAAATAAATAAAAGTTAAAAATTGTCAATCTGATTGCATAAATTTTTAGTATTTTTTTAAAATTATCAACAAGAATGCAAATTTACATGCAAACAATTGTTCAGATTATATTATTATAAAAACATTATTTTGTTAATACATTTTTCTTTTTGCTCTTCCATCTAACTTTATATTTTATTGGATATTTCAATTATTTACATTTCAAATGTTATCATCCTTCACATTTCCTCTCTGCATTTCCTATTCCATCCCCCCCTTGCCCCTGCTTCTATAAGGGTACTCCCCACCCACCAACCTACTCCTACCTCACTGCTCTAGCACTCCCATACCCTGTGTCATCCAGCCTCCACAGGACCAAGGGGCTCCCCTCCCATTAATGGTACATATGCAGCTAAAGCCTTGGATACCTCCATGTGTACTCTTTGGTTGGTGGTTTTGTCCCTGGGACCTCAGGGTTGGGGGTGTTTGTTTGAAAATATTGTTCTTCCTATGGGGTTTTAATCCCCTTCAGCTCCTTCAGTCCTTCCTCTAAGTCCTCCATTGGGGTCCCCATGCTCAATGCAATGGTTGGCTGTGAGCATCCAAGCATCCACATCTGTATTGGTCAGGCTCTGACAGAGCATCTCAGGTGACAGGTATACCAGGAAATCATCTGCTCTTTCTTAGTTCAAAAATAGTACCATTTTCCCCCATATTTTAGTTTCATTTCTAAAATGTCCATTCGTGAATTCAATGAAATATGATCATATACCCTCGGCATTTCCCCTTCCAGCTCTCCTTGAAATTTCCCTCTCAGACACCACTAGTTTTTTACAATCCACTAATTTCAATTAATACTGCTATTATGTGCATGACTGTGAGATTGCTAATCGAAGCATGAGAAACCTACCAGGGTCAATATCTTGAGTGGTTAATGATACTTCTACCCCAGAAACTATATATTGCCAAATGTTCCTCACTATAATATTGGGTCCAGGATCATCTATCACATGTGTTGAAATTTGGGATGGCTTGATCTGTAAGTCTTGTGCTACAATGAGTTTGAGGGCATTGTTATTGATAACAACAAGTTGAAAAAGAGAGAAAGAGAGAAAGCAAGAAAGAACACATAATAGAATACTGTTCATCTGAGGGGTGAAATTTTTTAAATTTCAGATAATTGAATGTAACTGGAAATAACAATATCTAATAAAATAACTCAGACCCATGAAGAAAAATTTCCAGGTTATGTCATATATATATGGTAAATTTGAATATTTGGATGTGCAAGCTAAAATTATAGTAGCTTTAGAATTTACAAAACTACTAAATACAGGGGTTTGAAATGGGGAGAGAGGGGTGAGAGAGAGTAAGAGAGAAATGGAGAGACAGACAGAGAGACAGAGAGAAAATATAGATGAAAAAAGAGAGAAGAAAATAATAGAGTATGAAGGTTTATGTATGATGAGAAATATGAGGGGTAAATGAAACCAAAGCCTTTGAAAGTTACATAAAATTATCTATTAGTATAAAAGCTTTCCTAAATATACATAAACATATATGTAAGAGAAGGTTAAATTGATTTACTTATGAATAGGGATAGCAGTGCTTCTATCAGACACCATAGGCTATCTTATATTGAGCTATAAAATTTTAAAATTTAGAATATCTACACAAGCCTGATAATTTGATCAATGTCTAGGAAATGGATAGATAACATATTCCATTAAGTAATTTAATTTGTTCCTCCTGAAACATGAAACAAAATTAAAAGCAATAGAGATGTTGTTAAATATTTGTAAATATTTTAAATGTTAGTGATAGTTGTAATTGTGATATGATATCTTTAAAGTATCAAAATATATAAATTTCTGTAATTGTATTTGAAAAATCACTTTTTCTTGTTATCAAAATAATTACTTATCTAGTCAATGGAAATCTCTGTTGTTGCTGGTGAATTGATAAAGTATACCTATACTTAGAAATAAAGTCAAAACACTTGTTACTGGGAAGATGTTTAAGTAAAGACAGGTGTTCTTAATAATCAATTACTTCCAAGGACTGAGGGCTGTTTTATTTATGAACAAACTAGT
This sequence comes from Mus musculus, assembly GCF_000001635.26. Lineage (NCBI taxonomy): Eukaryota > Metazoa > Chordata > Mammalia > Rodentia > Muridae > Mus > Mus musculus. The sequence goes on from NC_000071.6 coordinate 59,516,508, forward strand.
GGTAGTGTATAATTTAAGACTCCTCAAAGAGACTTTACATTCATATTTCTTTTCCTTTAGAGAAATCTTAATCTTATTTAGAGATTCCATTTTATTCACTTGGTTCCTACAACCTTGCCCAGCAGAAGGAATTATGAACATCCATTATATTTTCTTTTACCGTTATTTTGGGTTCCCAGACTAGTTCATGCCCCCCCTTCTCCCTCCCTCCCTCCTTCCTTCCTCTTCCTTCCCTTTTTTCTCTTTTAATTGTTTTATTATTTTACTCCCTCTATATATCCCTATGCATGCTGGATTATACACACACACACACACACACATAGTTCCTTTAGGTACAATAAACCATGATTTTAAAAAATGTGCCTGAGTTTCACACCTTGAACACTTTTAAACTAAAAGGTATTGCAGCATTTTTCTATTTTGCTGGGAGATTTTATACTCTGTAACTGCATGTATGTTGATATATTGGAAAATGTAGAAAGGACATTAAATATAAGACTTAATAAACAAAGCATGTACAGAGAAATAAGAACTTCTTCTGACAAACAATATTTTTGATATCATCTTGTCCTTTACAGAACCTCCATCCAATGACTTAATTTCAAACACATTTTTGAGGTTTATAACAGCAGGGACAGCTGAGCTTCTTGGCATTTTTTTGTTTCTAAACTTGTGAAATGATTAATGATTAGCTTTAAATTAACTGCTTCCAAATACCCTTAATTAAGGTTCCAAAAGATTCAAAAGTCTTCTTTTTGAGATTGAGATCATTAAATTATATTACCCTCATATAGAGTGATTGCATTATATGGTTCTTGTAGTAAAACGCCATAATTGCACTTCCAATCATCCTGCAGCTCCTTGGTTAGGTGAGGCTTCCTCCCACATCCCCTGCCAGATGCACACCATATCCTCAACGTTCCAGATCCTAATTACTAAAATCCAGTAAGTCATGTGAACATCAAATTGCATCTATAGCAAAATACATTACACATGTTTGCAGGCAGCCAATCTTAATAATTTTCCCCTTTAACATTGCATTTGAGGATTAGAGTGTTCTTTTATGTAAAATATATTTTTATTATATAAATTCTTTATTAATATATACTCAGAAAATATATGAATCACACACAAAACGATAAAGATGGTAAATAAGCTATCATTAGAATTATGAAATATAAGATCATTTCTATTTATTTTTTGTCTTTCTAATAAGACTCACTCAATGGTATTGTCTGACACCAACTGGAGGGGATGTTCTTGGTCTTTGGGAAGTTTAATGCCCCAGAGCAGGGGTATGCTGAAGCAATGGGGTGGGAGAGAGTGGGTGGGTGGGGATGCACACTCATAGAGACAAAAGGGAGGGGGGGGAGAGGGCAGATGTGGGGTTGTGGATTTGTGGAGGGGTAACTGGGAAGTGGAATATCAGTTGATATGTAAATGAATCAAATGATTATCAGAAAAACAGGATTCATCTGAGATAACACTGTAATGTAAGCTATTTCTCCATTTATGAATAAGTTTTAATGAACAAAAAATTAAATATAATTTTACACTCTTTAGACTGATTTTACTCAATATATTAATATAACTAAAGGGAAATAGAACTCTGCAATTTGATTAACTAATAACTTAGTTTTACTCTTTCATATGTAGCATTCTGTTTTATGGATATTCTGAATTAATTTATGATTTCTTGAAGGCTTTAATATATACATATATATGTAAACTCTGTGAGAGTAATTAGTATTTTTATTAATTTATTTTTGTTTCATAAACAACTACCACAAGATAACACAAAATTTCTATTTATACTTCTGAAGACTGGAAGACTTAAGTCAAAATATGCCGAGTGTGACTCATTTAGGCTACTGCTTCCCAATCTGCCAGTGCAGAGATACTCCTCACATTGTGGGGACTCCCAACCATATAATTGTCTTCACTGCTGCTCATAATTTTACTTTTGTTACTGTTATGAATCATAGTGGACATATTTGGTGTGAAGAATATCTGATGTGTAACCCCTGTCAAAGGATCATTCAATTCCCAAAAGGCTATTGACCTCTTGAGAACTGATTTTTTATGGGTCTTCAGAAAATAATTACTTGCTCTTCTTCTTCAGATTTGACAGGGTGTATGTATTCTTAGGCTCATAATACTGTCTTTCTATCTCTTCAGCAACATTCCTCCACCCATCAATTTAATCATCTTACTAACTCTGAATTGTTGCCTCACTGTTATGAAACCCATATGTTTTAATTAGGAGACCCCCAAAATTTAAGGAATCTACTACATTGTTATACCATTACTTATATCTACAAAGTTATTTTATCAAAAAGGTATGTAGAAGTTCTGGATATTAAAAACTCATACTTTTTCTTCTATTTGAAAATGACAAAAAACAAAAAACAAAACAAACAAACAAAAACCAAGAGTAGGAAGCCTAGATATTTGGTCTCACTGGGTTTGACTGCATTTAGATTTTGTCATTTTAAGCAATCTTTGAAAGTTCCTACAGTTTTACCTCCAAATCATTGAAGATCACTTTAGTAGAGGACTACCACTTTATGTGTCATATATATGAGAATATATTTGTTGTGTATATTGATTTCACAATTGGCTCATTACCTGTGTTTGGGCTCCTAAGTTTCTTAAGTTATTGTTCACTTATTTTATATCCTTTCCTAAAGTTGAAAATTTAAATAAAACAGTATACAGACACATGACTTTGATTAAGCCATATACTGTAAGAATATATGGGTAGAGGAAAACCAGCCTTCAAAGTGTAAAAATGTCTTGCTTGAGATGGGAGAGAAGTACCCCATCATGAAGTACCCGGATGAATCGGAGGGTCAGGAAATCAAATAAAAATATGTAGCAGTGGGGGGTGGGGAATTTGGGATAGCCACTGGAGGGTCCCAGAACCCAGGAAAGCGCAAGGCTCCCAAGACCCAACAGGAATAATTTTAGACAAAAGGGACAGTGAAAGGGAGACAGAAGCTTTGGAGAACACTGCCAGTAGAAAGGCGCGGGCTCCTGGTAGATGGATAGGGCCATACACCCATCTCAACGTTTTTAGCCTAGATATGTTCCTGTCCAAACAAAAGACAGGAACAAAATATGGAGCAGAGATTGAAGAAAGGGCCATTCGTATATCCCACATGGGGACCCATCCTGCCTGCTAAAATCAAACCCTGACACTGTAGCAATTGTCAAGAGGCACTTACTGACAATAACCTGGTATGGTTGTTCCTTGGGAGGTTCTGCCAGCAAGTGAACAATTCATATGTGGATGTTGGAGCTAACCATCAGACTGAGCTCAGGGACCTCAGTAGGAGAGGTGGATGAACAGAGGGCAATTGCAATCCCATAGGGCAAACATTATCTGACCAGACCACCCAGTGGACCCAGAGACTAGACCACCAACCAAGGAGAGTAAGGGGAGGGAACCATAGCTCCAGATACATAGGTAGCAGAGAATGACCTTGTCTGACTTCAATGAGAGGGGATGCCATTGTTCCTGTGGAGGTTTAATACCCCATCATAGGGGGATGCTGGAGGAGTCTAGCCTGGAGAGGGAGAAGATAGGTTAATAGGTAAGCACACTCATAAAGGCAAAGAGAAGGGGTAGAAGACAGATTTGGGATGGAGGAGTTGGAGGTGTATCCAGGAAGTGGGATATCATTTGAGATGTAAACGAATGGAATGATTTAAAAAATGAAAATAGTTACTAATTTGTTACAAGAATTTTACCTTAAAACTTTTGTGAACTGATAAATTAAAGTCCAAGAACATTATCCTTCTTTTATTTTTATTAGATATTTTCTTTATTTACCTTTCAAATGCTATCCCCTTTTCTGGTTTTGCCTCCAACATTCTCCCATCTCCTCCCTGCCTCCCCTCTCCCCCTGCTCACCAACCCCCTCACTCTTGCTTCCTCGACCTGGCATTCCCTACACTGGGGCATAGAACTGTCACAGGACCAAGGGCCTCTTCTCCCATTGATGACCTACAAGGCCATCCTCTGCTACATATGCAGCTAGAGCCACCGTGTGTTTCCTTTGGTTGGTGGTTTAGCCACAGGGAGCTCTGGGAGTACTGGTTAGTTCATATTGTTGTTTCTCCTATGGGGCTTCAAACCCCTTCAGCTCCATGGGTTGTTTCTCTAGCTCCTTCATCAGGGACCTTGTGCTCCGTCCAAAGGAAGGCTGCAAGCATCCACTTCTGTATTTGTTAGGCACTGGTAGGGCCTCTCAGGACACAGCTATATCAGGTTCCGGACATCAAGCTCTTATTGGCATCCACAATAGTGTCTGTGTTTGGTAGTTGTATATGGGATGGATCCCCAGGTGGGGCAGTCTCTGGATGGTCATTCCTTCAGTCTCTGCTCCACACTTTGTCTCTGTAACTGCTTCCATAGGTATTTTGTTCCTCCTTCTAATAAGGATCGAAGTTTCCACACTTTGTTCTTCCTTCTTGTTGCGTTTCATGTGGTTTGTGAATTGTATCTGGGGTGTTCTGAGCTTCTGGGTAATTTCCACTTATGAAATCATGTGTGTTCTCTTGTGATTGACTTAGGATGATATCCTCGAGATCCATCCATGAAATTCAAAAATTCATTGTTTTTAATAGCTGCATAGTACACCATTGTATAAATGTACCACATTTTCTGTATCCATTCCTCTGTTGTGGTACATCTGAGTTATTTTCAGCTTCTAGCTATTATATATAAGGCTGCTATGAACACAGTGGAACATGTGTCTTTATTACATGTTGGAGTATCTTCTGGGTATATGCCCAGGAGAGGCATTGCTGCATCCTGCTATGTCTAATTTCCTGAGGAACCACCAAACTGATTTCCAGAGTGATTATAACAGCTTGCAATCCCACCAGCAATGGATTAGTGTGCCTCTTTATCCACATCCTTGCCAGCATCTGCTGTCAGCTGAGATTTTGATCATAGCCATTCTGACTGGTGTGAGTTGGAATCTCAGGGTTGTTTTGATTTGCATTTCCCTGATGACTAACGATGTTGAACATTTTTTTTTAGGTGCTTCCCAGCCATTTGGTGTTTCTCAGTTGAGAATTCTTTTTTAGCTCTGTACCGCATTTTAAAATTATGGTTATTTGGTTCTCTAGAGTCTGACATATTGGGTTCTTTGTATATATTGTTTATTAGTGTAATGAACCCAAGTACATGGCTTAGGGAAAAAGAAAAGAAGTTTAATTTTACTCAGATAATTTCATTACTAAATGTATAGCAAACAAAACGTGTAAGAATTGTGGCAATCAATGTCATGAAATAAGTAATTTTTTAAATATTTTAACCACAGAAGAGGGCTCTCTGTGAATTCTCTCTTACAACCAGAAGGATTTTCTTTAGTCCCTATTCTGTTAAGATATGTCAAATGAGTTATTAAGATATTTTATATTACTTAAACCTCATATTTTATTGTATTATCAGAATTATTAAATGTGTTGATCTAACATTTTAGATACTTATATACAGTCATTTCTCTTAGCAAATCTGACAAAATTTTCTTAGTTTTTCTTGAAAAGTATCAATGTTAATTTTACTCAATTTCCCAAGTATTAATGCAACAGGTTTATTTAAAATCAAACTCCCTGTACTTCGCCAAATGCTAGATAAATGGAAAGTACTTCATTACAATTTTCAAAAAAAAAAAAAAAATGACCCCTGCAGTTCCAGTAGATCCTCTGGGTGATGGAGAAGGTGATTTTGGAGGATGAGATAATGAATATCCACTGGTGCAGACCACGTAGTTTACTCTGTGTTGGTTGTTTATAGTGGGGTGGTCCTAGAATAGAAGCAGTATGGCAGATAATAATTGCAGAATCTTCGCAAAGCATGACAGTTGACCTTAGAATTTGAGAAATTGAACAAAAAGAAGCACATCTTGAAAAAAATCAGACCTTTCCTAAAAAACTATCAATTGTTCTATTTTCTTTCTGAATTTATTTTTTGTCCTGCTTATAGGAATGACATCTCTTGTTGCTTGATCGTACCCCTCATGTCTTAAAAACTTTTAAGTACAAAAGACAAGAAGATACAATTAAATCAATTGCAAAAATAATTCTAAGGAAGTTTTAGAGAGAGGATGAAATAAAAACATATCTGTGTAAACATTACAAGTATCTGTACAGAAATAGTGTTGTCTGTTACTGTACAGCAAAAACTATAAGTGACCAGGTATGCAAACTCCAAAGGAAAACCTAGATACTTCAGTTTATGAATTTAAAAGATTTTAAAGAATTGTCAAAAATATGTACCCTTGGGAGAAATATACCACACTCTAAATTATTTTCAATAATATAGTAAGATGTCCACACCTTCTTTCCCCTGTCCAAAGCATTTTTTTCATGGTCATTGGTATGGGATAATCCCCTGGTACAAGGGGAACCTATCAGTACGCATATCCCTAAAGAAAAATGTCTTTCTGTCACTAAACAGCCATCAGTCTAATCAGTTGGAATTGGGTGGGGGAAAATATTTGGGGATAGAAGAAGGAGAAATGATATAAATGCAATGCACATTTATGAAATAAAAATAAAATGAAAAATTAATTATTTAAAAATGATTAGAAAATGAGATATGCATAGAAATGACAATACCAATATTTAGAGACTTAGTTTTCAGGCTTTTGGACATTAGCACAAAATCATTAATATAAGAGCAGGTAATCCAATTCAACAACAAAGGGAGGTCAAGGGGATACAAATTGGAAAGGAAGAAGTCAAAATATCACTATATGCAGATGATATGATAGTATATATAAGTGAGCCTAAAAATTCCACCAGAGAACTCCTATACCTGATAAACAGCTTCAGTGCAGTAGCTGGATATAAAATTAACTCAAACAAATGAATGGCCTTTCTCTACACACATGATAAATAGGTTGAAAAAGAAATTAGGGGAACAACACCCTTCACAATAGTCGCAAATAATATCAAATACCTTGGTGTGACTCTAAGGAAGTGAAAGATCTGTAAGATAAGAACTTCAAGTCTCTGAAGAAAGAAATTGAAGAAGATCTCAGAAGATGGAAAGATCTCCCATGCTCATGGATTGGCAGGATTAATACAGTAAAAATAGCTATCTTGCCAAAAGCAATCTACAGATTCAATGCAATCCCCATCAAAATTCCAACTCAATTCTTCACTGAGTTAGAAGTGGCAATTTGCAAATTCATTTGGAATAATAAAAAACCTAGGATACCAAAAACTATTCTCAACAATAAAAGAACCTGTGGTGGGATCACTATCCCTGACCTCAAGCTGTACTACAGAGCAATTATGATAAAAACTGCATGGTACTGGTACAACAACAGACAGGTAAATCAATGGAATAGAACTGAAGACCCAGAAATGAATCCACACACCTATGGTCACCTATGATCTGTGACAAGGGAGCTAAAACCTTCCAGTGGAAAAAAGACAGCATTTTCAACAAATGGTGCTCACACAACTGGCAGTTATCATGTAGAAGAATGCGAATTGATCCATTCTTATATCCTTGTAAAAAGCTCAAGTCTAAGGGGATTAAAGAACTCCACATAATACCAGAGACACTGAAATTTATAGAGGAGAAAGTGGAAAAAAGCCTCCAAGATATGGGCACTGGGGAAAAATTCCTAAACAGAACAGCAATGGCTTGTGGTATTCAGATTGACAAATGGGACCTCATGAAACTGCAAAGCTTCTGGAAGGTAAAAGACACTGTCCATAAGACAAAAAGGTCACCAACAGATTGGGAAAGGATTTTTACCAATCCTAAATCTGATAGGGGACTAATATCCAATATATACAAAGAGCTCAAGAAGCTGGACTCCAGAAATTCAAATAATCCCATTAAAAATGGGGAACAAAGCTAAAAAAGAATTCTCATCTGAGGAATACTGAATGACTGAGAAGCACCTGAAAAAATATTCAACATCCTTAATCATAAGGACATGAAAATCAAAACAACTTTGAGATTCCACCTCACTCCAGTCAGAATGGCTAAGATCAAAAACTCAGGTGACAGAAGATGCTGGCGAGGATGTGGAGGAAGAGGAACACTCCTCCATTGTTGGTGGGATTGCAAGCTTGTACAACCACTCTGGAAATCAGTCTGGCTGTTCCTCAGAAAATTGGACATAGTACTATCGGAAGATCCAGCCATACCTCTCCTGGGTATATACCCAGAAGATGTTCGAACTGGTAATAAGGACACATGTTCCACTATGTTCACAGAAGCCTTATTTATAATAGCCAGAAGCTGGAAAGAACCCAAATGTCCCTCAACAGAGGAATGGATACAGAAAATGTGGTACATTTACACAATGGAGTACTTCTTAGCCTTTAAAAACAATGAATTTATGAAATTATTGGGCAAATGGATGTATCTGGAGGATGTCATCCTGAGTGAGGTAACCCAGTCACAAAAGAAGTTACTTGATATGTGCTCACTGATCAGTGGATATTAGCCCAGAAACTTAGAATACCCAAGACACAATTTGCAAAACACAAGAAAATCAAGAAGAACGAAGACCGAAGTGTGGATACTTCATTCCTCCTTACAATAGGGAACAAAATGCCCATAGGAGGAGTTACAGAGACAAATTTTGGAGCCTAGACAAAAGGATGGACCATCCAGAGACTACCCCACCTGGGAATCCATCCCATAATCAGCCATCAAACCCAGACACTTTCATATGCCAGCAAGATTTTGCTGTATGGACCCTGATATAGCTGTCTCTTGTGAGGCTATGCCAGTGCCTTGCAAATACAGATGTGGATGCTCACAGTCATCTATAGGATGGAACACAGGGTCCCCAATGGAGGAACTAGAGAAAGTACCCAAGGAGCTGAAGGGGTCTGTAACCCTATAGGTGGAACAACAATATGAACTAATCAGTAATCCGAGAGCTCATGTCTCTAGTTGCATATGTAGCAGAGGATGGCCTAGTTGGCCATCAATGGGATGAGAGGCCCATTGGTCTTGAGAAGATCATATGCCCCAGTACAGGGGAATGCCAGGGCCAAGAAGTGGGAGTGGGTGGGTAGGGGAGTGGGGGAGGGGAGAGTGTATAGGGAACTTTCGGGATAGCATTTGAAATGTAAATAAAGAAAATATCTAATAAAAATAGAAAAAACAGAGCAGTTAATCATAAAGATATAGCTACACTCTAATTTCTAAAGTTTTGAATCAGGTCAATTTTCTTAGAATTTTTTATTCAGGATGTTATATTGTAAAGGCATGGATACTATTAGTAAAATGAAATGCACTGTTGGTATGGTATAAAACATGACAGAACATCCATTCTGAACTTACCTAAAACTGTAATTATGATACTGAGATGAAAACATATCAACTCATTATAACAATAACGATAAAAAATATCAAAGCTAAGCATCACTTTGGATTTCTGGTAGGTATGCTTAGTATAAAAAGACTATGGATATATTGATATATTTGTTCCTTTTATATTTATTTACAGGCAACTAAAGTAAGTTTGAGATATTTTTCTAAGCTAGACATTTGATTTTGAAGCTCCATTTTAACATGGGTCAATCTCTCAAATTTTTATTATAGTTTCCATCTTCAAGACACTAGATCATCATCATCCTTGAGATTTTATCACCTAATGAATCCATAAAGCTCACAATTTACAATGGTTCTATGTACAATTTTTTGACCTTTCAATTGAATTTTATATGTGTAAGTAAAAGCCATACTTCAAATTTGAAGTGTGACCTCTTTGCAGGTTAGCTACTTGTAGTAATGATGCTTGGAAATGAAGCCAACATTATTAAGCCAGAGTTCCCAGTTAGCCTTGCAAGCATAAGGCTCAGGAATCAATACTCTACCTTCACTGCATTGTCAGCAGTTTCTTTATACATATGTTCAATAAATTATATAAGGTCTTCAACAGTTTAGTACAAAATAGTCTCTGTGTTGCTTGATTTTGCACAATTGTAGGTTAATGTAGATACTGTAGCACACTCAATGAATATGAGTCTAAGCTATAATTTTGACAGTTTTCTAAGTTAAGTTCGTAGTTAACACTTGCTATTATTGTACTACAACATTTTATTAAAACTGAAAGTTCATGATTGTGTGTAACAGAAGTAGAACAAGATTTGCATTATTCTAGTTTTTATGATTTTTATCATTTATTGTTGAGATTATAATATGATTACATATTTTTTCTTTCTTTTCCTGCAACTAAACTGTGCCATATACCACTTCTCCTTAACTTGTAATTTTATTTGAGCTCTTTTTCATTGATTGTAGCTATATGCAAATATATGTGTGTATATGTATATATACATTTACATATATATACATATTTGTGTATATGTATGTGTCTATGTGTATATGTGTGTGTGCGCATGCATGTGTGTAAGTTAGTATATACACACACACTCCCAAATATACCTTGCTCAGTTTATATAATGTTACTTTTAAATTTGTTCTCAGGGATGACCATGTGGTATTGGACAACCATCCGCTGTGCTTTTCACCTCTGAAAAGCATCACAGTGACCAGATTTAACCATCAACAATGGATAGAATATTTGTGATTAGGTTACTGTTTTTACATGTCTAATTGGGGAAGAGGAAAAAAAAATGATTGTTAATAATGTGCTTGTGGTTTTTGGTGCTTCACAGTACTCTTGTTCTCAGTAATTCAATTTTTTCCCCTGCTTGATAAAATAGTTGAAGCATCCAATTGCCCATGTCATTATATTTTTTCGAGTTTACAGTGAGTGTTGACCTTGATCAGTGTTTTTCTTGATGTCTTTTCAATAAAGGGCTCATAAGTCTCAGATACTTTAGCAACAGTGATATCTTCTTCTAAAATAGATCTGACATTGTCATTAGTCATTCGGTGTAATCTGAGCTGGTAACCTACTTTGTCTTCTCACTGGACATCAAATGCTGAAGTTTACAAGGAATGTTCCCGTCTTAATCAGATGTCTCCTTTCTATTTTGGGAAGCATCAGTTTCTGCACTGCAGATTTAATTCATGAATAATTAGTCACATAGTTTCTTTCTCTCCAGTTCTTCATCGTATTTATTCTCTACTTTTTCTCTACATTTTGAAATAAATCACATTTTTTTCCTTAGAATTCTGATTCTTTTAATCTCATGGGAACATATAACATTCACACCACAGATACTATGGAATCTGAAAATGTCTGCAACCAATATCCTTTACTTGGGTGTTATTTTTATTCAACACCAAAATATAAGTTCTGTTTCCAGGACTGTCAGTTTATCTCATTTCAATATCAAAGATATTGTTCAGTGAAATTGATATACGTCTGTTTTAAATTGGATTATGGAAAATCGTTTGACTTCATAATGTTGAAATTAAAGGACCTCAAAATGCTCATCTGCCATTTTCAGCTGTTTAGTAAAGTGTTTGATCAGAGTGTTTGAACCACCCTACAGCTAAAGATGCTTCTGCTGGCCACAGTGGTGACTTTCTCTTTTATGTTACACTCTCTTTACTGCTACCATAATTTAACACAAAAGTATAATCTAGTTTAGTTTGATAAATTGCATATACTAACTAATACAGAATTGACATACTGTTCAATACTGAAGAAATGGGGAAATGTACATGCAATGGAAGAACAAAATACTACGATTTAGACAAAGATATTTTGTGTTAATTTTTTACTTAATCGTTTTTATAATTTTAACATAACGTAGGCAAATAATCTGTGCTCTAGCTATGCATCAATGTTTTGACTGAATTAAATAAAATTAATCTCTATTTCAATGTCCAAAAGCACATTATTAAATTCTCATTTCATTTCCAATAGAACCCAGAAAATTAACCTTGATATCACTTTCAGTGTTCAAGGTAATTCCCTAGGGAATAAATAAATAAATAAATAAATAAATACATAAATAAATTTATTACAGTATATGAATCATAGGAATGTGATTTATATGAAGCTATCAAATTAAATTCAGATTAAATATAATTTTCAGTCTGTTAAATAAATAAAAAGTACATATTTTCCTGTCCCTGTTTAGTCTCTTTACAATGATAAGTTTATTTGACTGCTAAATACTGACTGCTCCATTTCAGACAGAAGAAAATGATTAGTAATACAGTGGCATTATATAAAATATAATTTCTTCAACTGTAAACTGGGAGCTTAATTCTTATTACTCTGGACAATGAATGTACCATGGTCTTCTTACAGAGTTCTAAATCATTTGCTGATAATGTCTTCCCTTACCTAGTGTTCCTACTAAACGTTTATTCCTTTAAGGGTGAACTGAATTCAACATGGCGTAGATTCAGAGCTGAGTTTTTTCTATAAAAATTTCAGTATAGTGTGCAAAGATATATATCTGAGCAAACAGAGAGACCCATGGCTATAAGTAAACAGAATTTTGTAGATGAAAACATTGACTACAGTTTATATCCAATTATCATCTCATATGAAATAAAAGCTTAGACAGTACAGTGGTCTTTCTTAAAAGTCCAGATGGAGAAATGAGGCAAAGATTCTGCACTATGAAAGATGATTAAACAAATACAGATTATCGCTGATGTCAATTTCCTATAAATACTGATTTTCATTGTAAAGTATTTATATTTTTCATTAATTTATTTGCTTATTCACTTTAGATCCCAGCTCCCTCCCTCCTCTACTCCCAGTCATACCTACATTATGAGGTATGTACCAACTTAGCAGAGAAGTAGAAGACCCTACCTTGGGATATCTAGTCCCAGCAGGAATAAGCACATTGTCTCTCGCTGAGGCAAAGCAAACAGTAAAGATAGGGGAAGAGGATCCAGTGTGTGTGTGTGTGTGTGTGTGTGTGTGTGTGTGTGTGTGTGTGTGTGTGTGTGTGCTTGAAGTACATGGTCATACTGTGCCTCAGTTCACAGTTCAGACATCCTCAAAGTCCTTAGAAAGCTGTTCCACTTATCAGTGAGTACATATCATTTGAGTTCTTTTGTGATTGTGTTACCTCACTCAGGAAACCCACACATAAGGATTCATGAAAAAATTGAAAACATATTATTTTATATGGTAATCTAAAATGTATTTTGAAAATAAAGATAATAATTTGAATAGGGGTAAGAAAGAAAGAAAGAAAGAAAGAAAGAAAGAAAGAAAGAAAGAAAGAAAGAAAGAAAGAAAGAAAGAAAGAAAGCTGTTCCAGTTTGAATCCCACATCTAGGAAATGAAACCACAAAAATTGTCATTTGTACTGTATCACATAATGACAAATTTCTCTATTCCAAGATACATGTGATAAAGGGATAATCAATATTTAAGATACCCACCTGAATTTCTCATCTTACTAAAGTATCTTTCATAAGACTCCATGTTCAGACATAAGGGGGCAACATTAAACCAGTGACTACTGACAAAAATGTCAGGATTCTTACACCAGATCCCTTCTCTTCTCACTTAATTGGCCCCATACTAGATATAGCCAAGGACAAATCAAAAATTGCAGCTTCTAGCATGTATTTTATTTCCGTTTTGCTGCCTTGGGGTGATGTTGATGGGCATGAGGTTAATCTCTCACTCTATGTGTTCTCTTCTATGCTTTGTTTACAAATGTCTTTGCCTCTTCACCTATATTCCATTTAAACTGATACCAGTCATTTTCACTGTGGTCCCTGGCCAACCCAACTGCCTTGAGTTACCTAGGTATGGTTCTTTTTGTTCAGAAGATAAATGGCTACACCACTGGATTGTCTTTTATTGCTCTCTGTGATTTATAGCACATGTCTTCATAACTATATTCCAAGACCACCTCTGAAAACAATTTTAGTTAAGCTAAAGTCAATTTTTGACTTTCAAACTACCCTTCATAGCCATATATTTGAGCAGATGTAAAAAAGATTACAATGACTTTGGAGTATGAAGTGTGTGATTATTCTACTTTTGTGGCCTTTTGAATTTCCCACACTAAGCCTCATTATATTTATTGCTTTATGCCTTTCAGTACTAAGAGTTTGTTAACCAAATCTAATTTGCCACATGACACAAGAACAAGTTCTCCACTATCATGGCATTGTAATGGTAGAAGTATTTGCATGTAAGTCATATGATCCAAGCATGATTCCCAGGTCTCACAAGATGTAAGGTTCCGATTTGTTTTCTGACCTTCATATGTGCACTATGAAACCCATGGACCTGAACTCACACACACACACACACACACACACAAACACATAGAAAAAAACTCTAATACACACAGAGTAATTTGTAGGCTTAATTTTTTCAAAACCTATCTCAATAAGTGTAGTTAAATGCTTTAACCTCCCTTCTAACCTACTACCTACCAGAGGTAGTGGAAAGGAAAGGTTAGTAGAGCAAAGGAGGATGTGGACATGTTTAGAAATAGTTCTTTGGGGCAAATCCAATCTGCTTTGTCAGGATGTCAACAGTTTCATACATGTGAATCATTAACAGTATTTCACTCTACTTTCAAACACCATTCAGGAATCTGCAACTGCAGTTAAATCCAAAAGAAACCTTAAGGCTCTCATAATCGGCTAGAGTCCAAAAGGGGCAAAAAGCCACTGAATACCACAGATTGTTTCGTGCATTTTGTTTCTAAGAAGCAATGATAAACAATGACCAACAAAAATGACCAGTCAAACTAACACCACACAATGCCATCAATGAAGATGAGTGTCAGCAAGCCCTAACAAAGACCAGCAAAGAATGACAAGGAGAACCAATACCACAAACCATTGCCAACTGTCTATTTGGTTATATTTATACCCTTTCCAAACATCACTTATTCTCTCAAGCTTCCGCTTAGCAAACCATCACAAGCCCCTTTTTCAGACAACTCCCCCTAAAGCATCACATGTTCTCAGTAAATGATCCCCACCTCTGTGCTTCAGTCAAAACATAATCTCATAAGAAAGTTTCAAAAAAAAGTCTCTTGACACAACTGAGTCTCCAAAATAACAACAACAACAACAACAACATCCACCTCACTAGTTAAATAAGTCAAGCTTTGTTTTGCATTCTGAATGCTTCATGCTCTAGATGAATCTTTTAAGGTAAATACTTAGATCTTAATCACATACATGACAATTCCATGACATGGAATAAAAGATGGAATTATTTTGTTTTCTTTTTCTTTTTAAAATGCTTTGCTCTGATAAGTACCATTGTTATCTTTCAAGGGTAACAGAATATTAACAGGCTTTAAAGTGTCAGAGATGAGAAGAGCAAGAAAGCATCTGGACCAAGTTGACTTATCAACCATTACTGAAGGATATCAACTTATCAACTTATCAACCATTACTGAAGGATATCAACTTATCAACTTATCAACCATTACTGAAGGATATTATTCTATTTGTGATCCACCTAAAAGCTCTTTGGGGGCTTTTAACTTTGCAATTCCATACAACAGAACATCACAATGTGAATGGAAGGTTTACTTTAGTGTCAGTGGGAGAAGAGTTATATTTGTATGAAAATTCATGTGATAACATTAACTGAGCTGTTGGCTCTCAACTAGATAGATGGGGAGTCCACCCACATGAAACATTAAGGTATATAAATGCATTGAATATACATTCTATTTTCTGAAAAAATAACTTGCTAATTTTACACAAATACATACTTAATGGTACAATTTACTGCATTATATCACAGAGATATTATCAACAAGAAGTCTTAAATACATCTCTTCTGTGTAATTAAATGTTATTCATAAAATATAGTGAAATAATATATTTTGCATGCATATGCATGCATGATTAGTTTATCTGTGATGTGACATGGTCTCCTGTGATGATACCTGTATACATGTATTTATATACATAGGTATAGCCATTTATTTTGAGATGATAGGTACAATTTAGTGTTTAACTGACATGTCCTCAGCACTCTCCACATCATTTCCTGAGACATCACCTCTATCTGAACTCAGAGGCCATGGATTTGGATAGTTTAGTTGGCCAGTTTGCCTCAGAGATTTGCTGTATCCATGCCACTGTAACCCCTCCCTATGATAGCTGAGAATAAAGGTTGACTATTATAGTAGAATGACTTATAGGAGTTCTGGTGATATTATCATCTATACCTAGGCAGATCACAGCAAATGCTTTTAATCATTGAGCCATCTCCTGAAACTAGTGATTTTATTTTCGGAAACTGGGTAAACAACTGATGTGAGGTATGTTATATTATATTTTGCTGTCTTCATACTTTCAGTCACTCATTTCATATTTTTAAAAATGTGTTGAGTTTTATATTTTGTTTGGCGGTCTTCCTTGTTAATAAATTCTGAAATATAACATAATGTACCATCTTCAAATAGATGTACATTACTTCACTTACATTTGTATAATATTAACACTACAGGTGATTTAAAGGAAATCTATAATGAAGTATGTTCAGAGTAAATGATAATTATCACTGTCGAATTGGACATAGTCATTGCATATTTTGTTGTTGTTGTTGTAGGTCTTTGTACAACATCTAATGTCTTGGGAAAATTATGAAATTGTAACGAAAGTCACTAGTGAGAAGTGTAAAGGAAACTTTCTTTCATATCCAGTGTGAATAGAAGTCACATATTTTTTTCCTTAGAGCAATGATTAAGCCTGGATGCAGTTTTCACATACCCTTTCTTCTTGGGTGTGTGCGTTTTATCAATCCTTTTCACACAATGAAATAGTGTTGTCCTTGACAACATCTTCACCTAATTTTCTACTTTATATGAAGACTCTCAAATAATAATGTATACTAAAGATCAAACTAATACTGATAAATAATTAAAAGAATCTTTCTAGAGTGACTATAACTATTAATCTAACTGTTGGGTCTAGACATAAATCCATCCAGTCCCCCATAACTCATTATGGCCTTTCCTCCAAGTTCATAACCACCATCCTAACATAAAGTATACAGGGTGTTGTTTTCTTGTTCAGCAGCTTTGGTTTGTAGTTATACATTTGTTCCTTGTATTTGTAATTCACAAGATTTTGCTTTTAGTTTCCATAATTGCCTTAATAATGAATAATTTAGTAGAGTGTTAAGAATGTCTTTGTGGCTTAATTGAGGGTGTTTGATGCCCTAGTATAGAAGAATGCCATGTCAGAAAAATGGGAGTGGGTGGGTGGGTGGGTGGGGGAACAACCTCATAGAGGCAGAGGGAGGGGGGATGGAATAGAGAGTTTATGAGGGGGAAAACTGAATAGTGGGAAATATTTGAAATGTAAATAAAGAAAATATCCAAATTAAAAAAATAAGAAAAGAAGAAGGAGGAGGAGAGGAAGAGTAGGAAGGGGAAGAAGAAGAGGAAGGGGAAGGGGAAAGGGGAAGAAGAAGGAGAAAGAAGAAGAAGAAAAAGAAAAAGAAGAAGAAGAAGGAGAAGGAGAAAGAAGGAGAAGGAGAAGAAGAAGATGAAGAAGAAGAAGAAGAAGAAGAAGAAGAAGAAGAAGAAGAAGAAGAAGAAGAAGAAGAAGAAGAAGAAGGAAAAGGAGGAGGAGGAGGAGAAGGAGAAGAAGAAAGAAGGAGAAGGAGAAAGAGAAGAAGAAAGAAAGAAAGAAGAAGAAGAAGAAGAAGAAGAAGAAGAAGAAGGAGAAGGAGAAGGAGAAGGAGAAGGAGAAGGAGAAGGAGAAGGAGAAGGAGAAGGAGAAGGAGAAGGAGAAGGAGAAGGAGAAGGAGAAGGAGAAGGAGAAGGAGAAGGAGAAGGAGAAGGAGAAGAAGAAGAAGAAGAAGAAGAAGAAGAAGAAGAAGAAGAAGAAGAAGAAGAAGAAGAAGAAGAAGAAGAAGAAGAAGAAGAAGAAGAAGAAGAAAGAAGAAAAGAATCTCTTTTGGTGATCAAAGAATGAACTGGCTTATTCATATCAGGTAGATAGAGTATGGAGCTGGCTACTCACTCTGAGCTGAGTTAGGCTGCTTGCTTCTTGATCTTCAAACATTTCTATGCCACAAGCAAGATGATGAAAACATACACATTTGTTAAGCTGTCGGATAATCCAAAAGAACCATTAAAAAGCATTAAAAGTAAGCCTCTAGCATCTTTTTCTTTTTTTCTGATAAAGGTGATTTCTAGAGACCAGTGCTAATTCTAGCTTTGCTTTGTTCCCCCATCTTCTAGATAAAATGCACTGCAATGGTAAGTAATCATACTCTGATCACACACATATTCGTAGTAAGGCTTCATGTGCTTAAATATTTCCACATATTATCTTGCCAACCACAACAGAAGCTATCACCCGTCTTCCCACTATGTACTTTCTTCATTCCTGGCACAACTACACTAAAATATGAAGCAATACATATGAGTTTAACCATGAATCAGAGGCAACCAGAGACAATATCACTATTGATTATTCTTTGATTTCTGAATATGCATCCTAAAGATTTGACCATTTATTTTAACGTGATATTTTCAATAGCTGAAACATTACATTTGCAATATTTCAAAAAATTTTAATTTGTGACATTCTATCTTAGACTATAGCTATTAAAGTATCAATTATAAGTATCTTCTATTTTCCTAAATAAAATTTAAGAATTCAGAAAATTTTAAAAAGACTTTGATGGCTGAGCATTGGTAGTATGCTTGCCTACCATGAATGAGAGCCTATGTTCCTTCCCTAATAATAAACCATAGAAGCATTATGACTTTTCTCTACCTTCTATTCATATGTGTATAATTTTTTCCATCATTACTAAATAAATGGGTTAAATATTTTCCTATTGATGGTGTTTGTAAGGCCAATACCTGATAAATAAATAGGAAAAATATCAATCAAACAACTGCTTTGATTATTACTGTGTTATTGATAGACTCCATTTGTCTTAATTTGTTTTGTTATACCACATACCAGTGATACATGCAACAAGAAATGAGATGATGACCAGAGAATAAAGACATGTATCTTGGTATAAAAAAAAAGTTTGTCATGTGTCATATTCAAACTCTTAAACTTTGATATAATTAAAGCATGTTCTAACCAATTTTGATAAAGTGATCTCTTTTCAATGTCCTACTGCAGAAAGGCTATCAGGAACTTACTTACTTTCAAGAAGTTATGAGGCTCCCTTCTCAATTGTAGAATGTACCTGGTGACTGTTGCCTACTCCACAATTATGATTTCTGTATTCATTGCTGGTTGCAAGTTCTTGGCACAAATGAATTGTGTGATGGGAATCTTGGGGAACATTTATGAGGCTTGTGCTATTGCAGTGGCTGTTCACAGTTTTGCTGTTTCAGACACTGGCCTGGACAACCGCAAAGACAACCAATGATTTACGTGATGAAAGAGAGTGGTGCGGCGATAGAAGCAGTGTCTGTGATAAATGGCACCACAGCAAACAAGAAGGAAGGGAGCTGTGAGTTAGGAGAGAATGGATGGGAAGTGGCAGATTTAAAGCCCTTTTCCCCAAACATCAGCCAGTTTACACTGGGAGGTAAAAGTACACTATTTTAATTTCAAGCAGTTTTACAAAATGTCACACTAAGATTGTTTGATTCACAGTTTAAATATAAATCATATCTACTTAATTTCACTAGACAGCGAAAAACTTCTGTTTACACTCATTTCTTGCAATTGCTGAAAGTTTCAATTTTCATAAAGTAATGCACATACTATTTTAAATAAAATAGGAAGAAAGACAAAACATCCACATGAATATTAGATTTAATTTCTTAGGTAACTAAGGATTTCATTCAATATTGTATGATGACTTATAGAAAATTTTAGTGATGGATAAACTGATTATGAGTATTCTAAAATTTAACTAAAGAGACGTATTCAGACAAGTTTATTTTATGAAGTTTTTGTAATAGTCAATGCTACAGGAAATAAAAGGAACCAACTACAGTTTTAAAAAAATTTAAATTTCCATTGAACATAAAAACACACACCACTTACTCTGAAGTCTCAGGTGTGATGATGGAATAGGGGGAAGAAAGGTATGTAAGAGCTGGAGAAAGTAAGGTCATGAAGTAAAGACTCTTCAAGACATAGCTGTCTATGTAAATGCACAATGGTTTTGACACTATGCACATGGCACATGCAAAATCAAACCAGAACATATCCAGCACTAAAAGGAGAGATGAGAATGAACTTCCATTATTGGCCATTATTGAATATTATTTTAGTGTTCTTCAAGAGCATAGCCCTTGAAAAATAGGCTATGCAACAGTATGAGGCCATGTATCAAAAAACATTTGAACAGTATAAAATTGAGGAGGTATAAGAAAAAAAGACATAAATTTGAGTGGGAAGGAAAGTAGGGGTAGATTTGGGAAAAGTTGAGGGATGAAGACTGGTTCATAATGGACAATTCAGGATATAAGAGAGAAGAGGGGATCCAATGTGTACATATATAATGTGTTAAAAGATAAAGGCTAAATATTAAATGTACTTTTAAGAGTAAAAATATCTAAAATTGGCATAAAGAAAATGGTTAATGAAAACGTATGTAACATAAAGCAAATCGAAATATTTTTATAAAGATAATTATTAACAGAAACTATTATAATATTAAGTATACTTATTAAATATGCTTAAATAAAACTATGGGCATTAACCCAGGGTCAGGATTTTTAGTAATCAAGTTTACATTTCTTCACTCTAAACTGTTCTAGAGTAAATGCAGCTCAAACATGTCTGCAGGAGAAGAGGTAGGAAACACAGAAGATGTATTTTGCATGAAGTGCGATAAATTCTCTAAGAAAGGATCAGTTCTGTGGAAGCCTGAGTTTTGTTTAAATTTCCAGGTTTGGTGAGGAAGGGGTAAAAAACTTCTATGGTTTTAAGCTGCAACTGAGATGTCACCAATTTACTTATAAGAACCAAATATATGATGGCAAGGAGCAAATTCAGAGTCAGAATTATCACTGTGATACATCAGGAATGAAAGGAACATTATTTGTGGTGAAGGCTAAAAGAATTAACAACGCAAAAGGAAAAGTTTCTGTACAATATAATTGGGGAAGTGAACAGGAGCTTATGGCAACAAATATGAGGGTCAAACTGGTCATAGTGGGAAAGGCAAGAAAAAGTTGCAGGGACATGTGTGAGGCAAAGCACTTACGGACATTGAATCCTTCAGAAGTTGCTAATGATGAAGAAAATTGAATAAATAACCAATGAAATAAATAAATAAATAAATAAATAAATAAATAAATAAGTAGAATGACACTTTACTTTTGCAGACATTTGTATATTTTCTCTGGGTAGATTGTGTGTGAGTGTGAGTGTATGTGAGTGTGTGTGTGTGTGTGTGTGTGTGTGTGTGATGTCCATTTTCTGAGAGTCCTTATAAAAACTTTTAAAGAAAATATTTAAAGACAAAGGCATAGACCTAGCACATTAGCAGAATGAGGAAAATCTGGAGAAACAATCATTTTATTGTCATAAGCATCATTCCTTTTCTTCTCAGAGCAGGGTTTTGGGGAATCAACAGTATAGGAAACAAACAACAACAACAACAATAACAAAACAACCTGGTAAGGCCAGAAAAAAAAAGTTTTTCATTGCATGGGGTAGAAAAACATTCTCTGCGTTTTCAACTAGCAATTTTTCAACCAGACAGAACATTTACTCCAGTCCTACAAGCACACAATTATGAATTCTCACCTGAACTCTGACTTGGAATGCAATGCATGTGGTTAGGTGAGATGCCATAGTTTAAATGAGAGTTTTATATTCCTTAGTCAGTCATTGAACACTTGGTCCCTAGTTGTTGGCACTAGTTAACAATAGTTAGGAATTACAGTTGTGAAGAAGTTGGTTTCTGGACAGTGGATTGAGAGTTTAAATCTTTATGCCCTTATGGGATAAAGTACTCAAGCTTGTGAAATGATGAGCAGTTGTTCTCTCAATATTGGGAGATCTGAAAAGATAATAATTTTGATGTGATAAATAAGCTTTGTAGTGTATATGGGGGGAGGTTGAACTAGAATTCCTCTCATAGATTCAATATTTTAATACATAGTACCCAGTTGGTGGAATTATCTAGGAAGGATTAGGGGAAGTTTCTCCATTGGAGGAGATGCATTGCTGGGGTTAATCTTCTAGGTTTTAAAATCCCATTCTGCCAATCTAAGACTCTTTCTAGATATCTGCTTCCTGTCTGAGGATTAGAATGCTAATTCTTTGTGGTGCTGAGTTCCTCACAATGACCCCCGTGGACTAACCCTCTGAAAATATATAGAAGTCCCAATTAATTTTTTTAATTTTTCTAATTTCCTTGGTAATAATTTTATTTCCTAGGATTAGAACAATAGCTAAGACAATGTGTAATGAAAAAAATTGAAAAATGGGGAATATCAGTACCTGCTACCTGCTATCATTATTCACTGATGAAGTCCTCTGTACAGGCATAACAAAGTCTACCTTTCACTGTCATTACATTGGGCTGTTAGTAAATAATTTTGATTAAACAAATATCAAGAAATTAAAATGCTACATTTTGGCTAAAACAGTTTCTTCCATTGCTTTGAAGGAGGAACGAAACATACAAAAGATGTAGAACAGAAACCATGACATTGCCTGGCCCTGGGAAGAGCAAGGGAAGAGTTCCAGAGAATTCTGAGTGCTACAGTTAATTCTGAAAAAGGAAAAAAAAAAGTAACCAAAGCTATTATTTTTGGTGTTTTAATGGACAGCTATGGCACTGGATAATGCTAGAATGAAAAGTAAATAAAATTATCACAAATCCTTAGACATTTAGAGTAATAGTACATTTGTTGCTCAGAAGAATTAACTAAGTGCATCAATGCAAACAAAAAGAGGAAGATTAAGGTGAAAAGAAACATTGTTCAAAGAAGATAATCTGTATTTGCTCAAATGATAGACACTTGTCTAATTTTTTTGGTCCTATTGTGGTATTATCTTTCAATCAAACAAAGAAAGAAAGAAAGAAAGAAAGAAAGAAAGAAAGAAAGAAAGAAAGAAGTAGAAATAGAAGAAGAGGAGGAGGAGGAAGAAGAAGTAGAAATAGAAGAAGAGGAAGAAAAGGAGGAGGAAGAGGAAGAGGAAGGAGGAAGAGAGGAGAAAGACAGAAAGAAAGAAAGAAAGAAAGAAAGAAAGAAAGAAAGAAAGAAAGAAAGAAAGAAAGAAGAGGAAGTAGAAATAGAAGAAGAGGAAGAGGATGAGGAAGAGGAAGAGGAAGGAGGAAGAAAGAGAGAAGAATGAAAGAAAAAGAAAGGAATAAAGAAAGGAAGAAAGAAAGAAAGAGAAAAAGAAAAGAAGGAAGAAAGAAAGGAAGGAAGGAAGGAAGGAAGGAAGGAAGGAAGGAAGGAAGGAAGGAAGGAAGGTAGGTCTCTAGGCTTGATGTCATACCTAATCTAAGTGACATTAATTTAAAAGATTTCATAATATTTACATTGTAAAGCTCTCATCCAGGGATATTCTTGGCAAATTAATCCTCAAAAATATTAAGTCACTTTAACTGAATTGCTAATCAGTAAAATCTAATTACTGCACTCATGTCAGTTTTGAAAAAGGTACTGATTTAAACTTTCTGAACACAGAGTTCAATCTGGAAGAATGATCTGAAATTAATATCAGATAACTATTGAGTATGAAAAGTTCATATATCTCAATAGACTTTTGCCATAATGGAGACTCTACCCCTATATGTAACACACACACACACACACACACACACACACACACACACACACACCTACCTAAGACTAAAAGCTCAGATTATTCTTCCTAAAAATTCAACTAATAAAAGACATCAGCAAACAATAACCTGTGAGTTAGCCTACTGAGCTCCAGGTTTTTATTCATTCTACTGAAACATATATGCTCCCATGCTAAGGAGATAGTCAAAGAAAATCTTCTGTAATATAAAGCAGTAAAATCAGATCCATTAAAGGTAGAGGTTATATTTAAGATTAGTTATAAAAGCAGAGGTCACTTATGAGCCGTTTTAAATATGAGTGAAGGAAATATTTCACTAAGCAAGAAGGTAGCAGTTTGAAATAAAATATCTATAAATATAAGAAGAGACAGAAATTTAGCATAACCAAATTAAAATGTCAAAATAATTATAATTTAAATTAACACATTCATCCAAAAAGATGTACCTCAATGTTTAGTTATGAAGTAAATTATTATGTGCTTTGAAATTATAATTTAGAGCAAAATACAATATAGTGTAGCACCTTGCACTCCAATATGTACCTAACATTTTTCAAGGTCTTAATCTTTCTTAGAACAATATACAACACAGGGGTCAAGCACAGGAGGGTCAGAAAAGAGAAGCAAGAAAAACATCATTCATTTTCCAGTGGAGAATATTTGTTGCTAGCCTACTGATGCAGAGCTCACATTATGCTGACATACAGGATCTTAAGACTTATGTTGAAAGCCTGGCAGAGGAAAATAATAAAGTGTAGTTGTACATAGTCTTGAAGGATGGTGGGAGCGTTAGATCCATTGTTCTTGCTGACTAAATCACTCTTGTTTATTGGAATCTAGGTTAGAGGAGAGTTTCAGGCAGAATATCAGCTTAAACCGAGTGGATACAGATTTAATATTGCCTTTGGGAAGGTCTTCTATAGAAGCATCACTGGAAGTCTTTTATACTGCTGAAAAATTAACATCACGGTGATTTGTAAAGGTGTGTGCAGCTCTGTGAAGTCTGATAAGTAACACCACAGAGACTTTTCACCATTCAGATATTTTCCATTTCATTTGAATCTTCCTTATTGTAAACAGATTAATTTTATTACTTTTCCCCCTATAATAACCTATGTCTGAGGTCCAGAAATGATGATTAAAATCTAACTTTTGTGACTTAATTAGTGCATCCGATCACTTAATCTATTTACAGTACTTCAATTTTCTAAAAGTAAAATGTACAAAAGTAAGACTTGGAGTGAATAGCAAGTATTAGCTATCAGAGGAGACAGTGTCATGTGGATAACACAAGGAAACCAACAGAATCAATTAACCCAGGCCCTTAGGAGCTTACAGAGACTGAACCCCTAACAAGGGAACCTGCATAGGAGTAAATGAGGCCCGTTGAATATATGATACATTTGCATAGTTTGGTCTCCTTACTAGATTCCTAATAATGGGAGCAGGGACCATCTCTGACTCCTTTTTTCCCTACCTGCTTTGGATCTCCTTTCCTACTAGTGTATTGTCTCATCTATGCTCAATACAAGAGGAGGGACCTGGTTTTACTCTAACTTGATAGGCCATTGTTGATTGATATCCATGGCAGACCTGCTCTTTTTCTAAAGAGAAACAAAAGAGAAGTGGATTTGGGTTAGGAGAGGGGGCAGTGGAGCGGTGAGGGGACCTGGGGACTGGGAGGAGAGGAGGAAGGGGAAAGTACCTCTGGATATAAAATGAATCAGAGAGAGAGAGAGAAAGAGAGAGAGAGATACAGAAAGGTAATTTGGGGTTGTAACACTAGTAAAAATATTAGCTTAAATTGAAAAAAGAGGATACATGTTAAGCCTTTAAAATTCTTTCTCAAAGTTGCCCCTGTCCATAAAGATATTTATTACCAGTACATTTCTAGAACTTAATTAAACACACCAGTTTTGAAAAATATAATATCTTTTACATTAAGGTGGATAACTGTCATGTATAAAGAGTTTATTTTTTTTCCAGAATTAATGTCAATTTCTTTCTCTTATAATGTACTTGGTAAGTCTTTTAGTAACAAGATAGAAAATCAAGTTGTAAAATGGCAAGCCATAAAATTTATTGGTTTTATTGATTTTCAACAGCTGAAGCAGTGTTCGAATAGGATTTTGCCAGGCTAACAAAGGTTAGCCAAATACATTTCTGAGATTATTTTTAACATGAATGAATTATATGATGACTGTATTATATATATGTAAATGATCTGTTTCTTCCTTTGGGATGTGTGTGTACTTGTGTGCATGTATGTATGACAAAATTATGCTAACATGATTATATAGATCATTTTTTTCAGTGAAGAAGCCTCATTTTGTTGCATGAACAATAGCCATGTATTTTGTCTTTTAAATTTAAATGTACTTGTAGCACACTCTTTTTCATGATATATGTCCTTGTAACCTTATTTGAATGTTATTTCCACTAAAATGCCAATTTCATATTACTTTTGAAAATATTGTGCTCTAGATTTCCTAATGGTAACATTTTGAAATAATTGAAATTCCAATGGTCAAGAGAAAAATACAAATGTATATAAGAAAGTACTGAAATTGAAATATGCTGATATTGGTATGATATCATTAGAAATGTATGTCAAAATTGGAGTGAGTGTGGAGCCTAGATATAAAAGGGATGTAATACATCCAAAGTTTATCCTCATTGATAGGCATTCTTGGAAAGGTCTAAAATAGTAGTGATTGCAATTTGTAATAGTTTGAACTAGAAATGCTCTCATAGGTTTATATCTTTGAATATTTTATCCAAGTTGTTGGAAGTGTTTGGGAGGAATTAAGAAGAGATGGCATTTTGGAGGACTAGAGGAAGTGGGTGAGTCACTGGGGAGGGTTTGTACTTTCAAAATTTATTTTATTGGTTATTTTATTTATTTATAATTCAAATGTTAATGTCCTTCCTAGTTTCCCCACCCAAAATCCCCTATCACACCTCCCTCCCCACTGCTTCTATGAGGTTGCTCCCGCACCCACCAACCCTCTCCTGCACCACCGCTGTACTCTTCCTCATAAGCTGGGGCCTCAAGCCTTAACAGGACTAAGGGTCTCCCCTCTCACTGATTGTGATAAGGGCATCCCCTGCTACACATGCAGCTGGAGGCATGGATAGTCTTTGTTTGGTGGTTTAGTCCCTGAGAGTTCTAGGATGTCTGGTTGGTTGATATTATGTTCTTCATATGAGGTTGCAAACCCCTTCAGCTCCTTCAGTCCTTCCCCTAACTCCTCCCTGCTCAGTCTGATGGTTGACTGCAATCATTTGCATCTGCATCTCAGTATCAGTAAGGGTCTGGAATAGCCTCTCAGAAGTCATCCTTATCAGGTTATTGAAAGCAAGCATTTCTTAGCATCCGCAATAGTGTCTGGGTTTGGTGGCTGCATATGGGATGGGTTCCCAGGTGCAGCCGTCCTGAATACCCTTTCCTTCATTATCTTCTCCACTTTTTGTCCCTTTATTTCATTTAGACAGAAGCAATTCTGGGTTAAGATGTTGAGAAGGGTGGTTGGCCCCATCCCTCAACTGGGGGCCTTGCCTAACCTTTGAATATTGTCTCTACAAGTTCTCTCTCCACTTTGCTAGGAATTTCAGCTAAAGTCATCCATGTTAGGTTCTAGCATTTGGGACTTTCAGGGGGCTACCCCTAATTCACAACCCCCTATTGCTACACACTTCTGTTCAATTCCCTGCCCCTCTGTACATCTGCCCTGTCTCTTTCGACACCTGGTCCTGTCCCTCTTTTTTTTCTCTCCCTCTCCTCCCTTCCTCCCAAGTCCCTCTCACCTTCTACCTCCCATGAATATTTTGTTCTCTTTCTAAGTAGGACTGAAGCATCCATACTTTGACCTTCCTTCTTCTTGAGCTTCTTATGGTCTGTAAGTTGTATCATTGGTATTCTGAGCTTTTTTTCTTTTTCTTCTAATATCCACATAACAGTGAGTACATACCATGTGTGTTCTTTGGTCACTGTGTTACCTCACTCAGGATGGTATTTTCTACTTCCATCCATTTGCTTGCGAGTTTCATTAATTCATTGTCTTTAATAGCTGAGTAGTACTCCATTGTGTAAATGTACCACATTTTCTGTATTCATTCCTCTTTTGAGGGACATCTGGGTTGTTTCAGATTCTGGCTATTATAAATAAGGCTGCTATTGACATAGTGGAGGATGTGTCCTTTTTATATTTTGGAGTATCTTTTGTGTCTATGCCCAGGCCATCCATTGTCCTATCTATCTATCTATCTATCTATCTATCTATCTATCTATCTATCTATCTATCTATCTATCATCATCTATCTCTGCCTCATTACTTACTGTGGATAAAAATATAAACTCTCGACTACTGTTCCAGTGACATATCTGCCTATTTGCTGGCATTACGTCTGCCATATGTTTATGGATTCTAACCCTTTACAAATATGAGCACCAAAGTAATGGTTTAATTCATTAGTTTTCTTGGTCATAGTGTTTTGTTACAACCATAAAAATGTAACTAAGACACAATTTAATTATATATATATATATATATATATATATATATATATATATATAATTATATATTATATATTATATATAATGCTTTTTGCAGTTATGCTTATATTATGTCTCCTGCTACACAATATGCTGAGTGATACTGGTTGCATTTTTATTTGGTAAAGTATTTGCAGAACATCATCCTTGTGCTACTACTAGCCCAACTTTTAATTTCATTATGGAAATGAAAGATGTCCAGGAGACTAAAGAGAGACTGAGATTTCACTACCAATAATATTGTACTCTGGACACTGTCAGAAGAAAAGAATAACGAAAAGAATGACTGTATTCTATCTGATCTTCCTTGTGATTGAACCGCAGGAGCTGGAATTGATAGTTTACTGACAGGATTTCTTCATGATATTTTTCTGAAAATGTATTATTACTTTGTTCCTTATATAGAGCAAAATAAAGTTATTTTATTAATGGACAAGAAATGTATACATATACATCATATATGCTCACAGACATATATCTCTTTGTGTGTGAATTATTCAATATCTCTTCACTTTGAGAAAAATGTCTATATCCCACAATAAATATTTTCTACAACAAATTAAGTATATACTCTCAGAATCATGTTTTTTCTTAAAATACAAAGTATACAAATGACAAAATTTCCTAATTTGATTTGAACATTCTATTCCTCGATAAACCTACTAAAGAAAAATCCCTAAGTCAAATAGCATATCTAGAATCACAGGAGAATTTTGGGAGAGTCCCCAATCTCACACAATTTAATCGCTTTCCATTACTTATGCTAATACTTGCAATGCCCTTCAATAGTCATTGCAACAATTATAAGAGGAAGAAAATTCTATATTTTAGATTTATAATGTTGAAAGAGAGTGACTAACATAAGGGATGTAAATTAAATAATAATGAAAATTAGTCTTATGTCCTTGGCATGAAGCACCAAAAGCACACTATAATTAATTGCAGCTATTTTCTCACCGCCTTCATGCAATTTCCTTTTCTTCCCAGGAGTTGCTGAATCAGACTCTATAGCAAAGTTGATGTATACCTTCTGTGGAAATGAGATGTTTTAGATGCACTGTTCTCGGATGCCAGAATGGATGACAGTGTGAGATATAACCCTTTCCTGTTTAATGCAACCTGAACCAATCTACATCCTAGAAGTCATTTGATTTCTCCCCTCTGCAGTGCTATCAGATAGCAACCTGCTCTCTGGGGACTCCATTCATGCTGAGATTGCATGAGCTAGTGATTACACTGTTGAATCAGCCTGTAATCAATCTTGCATCCTACTGATCTTCTTTGGAATTTTTCTTTTGATCACCAACTAATGGGAAACACAGCATGGTAAAGAATAATATAGCTCATCTAATTGTAGCTCCATTGAAAAGGCCTCTGGGTACTCTTGTATTCACCTTTCAATGAGAGTGTTTATAATGCAGTCAATTTGGAAAGTCAAAACAGATAATTATTATAGAGTTAGCCTGATTTACCAGGAGTATAAATGCATCATTTTCAAAATTTATGAGTTCTCAAAACAAATGTGATTTCCCAACATGAAAATGTGTTCTGCATTCTCTGTTCAATGTCTTTATTTAAGTCAGTCAGTCAAAGTCTCTTGGAAAAGCAGTTTGTTGGGCTTCATAATTAGGTGCCAGTGTTTGGGACAAAGGAAAACATTTAAGCCACGATCCTAAAGATTGATAGTTCATCATCATCTCATAGAGTGCTTCTTAGTAAACTTTCTAAGTGAAGAAAATATAATATAGCTCAGATCTCAGCTCTTACATTCATTGTATGTAAAGGTTTATGAAGGAGTGAGCCAGTCCACTGAGAAATGAGCAATAAAATGTGTAGCTAAAGTAACATGGAGATCAACTAAATCAACAATACTGTTTCAGGTTTTTCATAGATGTTTTTATTAATAAATGCAATATTGACATATTCTTATGTATTCTGATTTATGTCAGTTTTTGCCTAGGTTTTTCCTAAAAGCAAATGTGATCCTCTATGTTGTTTCAAAGTTCTGTAACCCCCCCTTGCTTTTCAGGAGGCTGAATCGGGGATAGCAAGTTACAGGCTCCCTGGATAATACATTGAAAGTCCAAATCAGAACTAATAAAAATAAAACACTGAGGCAATCAAAAGAAGAATTTGAGAAAGAACTGAGTATATCAAATTGCTTGGAGTTCCCGCTTTCTGAAGAAGTAGAGAAGATGGATGAAAACAGAAGAGTGGCAAACACCAAAAAGAGAAATTTGCAGAATGAAGAAAAATGAAATGAAATTAAAAGAGAATAAGGAAGGAAAAATGATAAAAACAGGTCTGAAAGTTACCAGACACAAGAAGTGGCTCTTTTCTGGCATCTTTCAATAAACAATGTAGCACCCTATATCTCAGGATTCTTCCACAATGAATGAGTGGAAGAGCATCTCATACCAATTATTGAAACAAAGAAGTCATAAATTTAAAGTGGAGCAGGGGAGACAAATTGTGGAGGGAAGGGATGTTGAAAGGAAAAAAGGAAAGAAAGAAATATATTATAATCTCAAAAGATAAAACTAGCACTTCTCTATTACCTCATGTCAGTTAAAGAGGTTTCCCTAGATATAAATATGTAGCATTAAGTTTTAGAGGTTGAGAAACTTCCTGAGATTGCATGCATTCGTTGGTAAAACAACTTAGTGAAACCAGGCTGTGGTAGCACATACTTTTAATCCCAGCATTTGAGGCAAAGAGGAATGCACATCTCTGTCTGTCAGTTCAAGGCAACCTAGTTTAAGGAACCAGTTCCAGTTCCAGGACAGAGAGAGAGAGGAGAGGGAGAGGGAGGGGAAGAGGGAGAGAGAGAGGGAGAGGGAGAGGGAGAGGGAGAGGGAGAGGGAGAGGGAGAGGGAGAGGGAGAGGGAGAGGGAGAGGGAGAGGGAGAGGGAGAGGGAGAGGGAGAGGGAGAGGGAGAGGGAGAGGGAGAGGGAGAGGGAGAGGGAGAGGGAGAGGGAGAGGGAGGGAGAGGGAGAGGGAGAGAAATGCCTCACAAAAGAAAACCAAACCAAACCAAACAAAGCATGATACGGATGAATGCTTTAAAGCTAACTTTACTCATACAAATAAGAGCTGTGAAGTACAACAGCAAAAGTGCAGTTAAGACCAGCGAAGTCACATAAAATTTGGGATAAACTGTCAGCATTTAAATATTTTAATTTGATTACACTTATATTCTTGGTGCAAGATTGACATTGATATATATTCATGATAGATTTCAGGCATACATATTTGCAAGTCCTTGTTATGAAACAAAATAGGATTGTGTATATGGCCACTTCTAAATTACAGAAAGGACTTCAGTAAGATGGAAGTTCCAAGCATTGATATTTGTGTGATTAGTTTTTTCTATAAGTCTGAAAACTTATGAAACCCACAGGATCACTGTGACATATGTACTTGGATGAGATCATACTCAATCTTATATTTTATTTTTATTTATATTGCTTATTACTAGGATGAAATATTTTGAGATGCTACATATCTGCCAAGGTGACCCTATTAATTCATAAATTTAGTGTTTGTATTTTGTTCAAAATCTTACTAGGCTGTTTTGTAGCATGACTGTTTTTATTTTACATCAGTAATTATAGTTGCAGATCCTCCACTCTTGCCTACACACGTTGTTTATTTATATTAAATGTCTTATAGTAGTTGCAATGAGATATATCACTAGAAGCTTTATTTATATTTATAGGACATGTAAGAACATAAACCCTTCTGAACCATCTGTTGGTCATTTTTATGTCATCATTAATTTTATGATTTTTCATTTGAAACTTTATCTCTCCATTTTGGTTATTAACATTATTGTTATTATTGCTGAAGTTCAAACTCAAGGCCTTAATGAACTATAAGAAAGCAAGCAGTTTATCAGTGAGTGTATCTCTACTATCTCTAGATCTTATTTGTTATAGTCATGGATTTACACGTGTGTGGTATCAAAATCCCTTAGCTATTTTTATTCGTTCATTTTTGTTTTTTTTTTTTCAAATAATATCACTAGATCATTTTCCTTTCCTTTTCCTTTTCTAGCCCTTACCATGAATTTCATCCTGATTCTCTCTAGTTCATGACTCCTATTTATTTAATTGTTGAATTCCTAAATATGTATATATATAACCTACATAATCCATGTTATGCTACATTTATGTATATGACTTCAGGGATGACCACTTGCAATTAGGTAAACTATTTAGGGCTTTCCCAGGGGGCAAACCAATTATTCTCCTCTGAACATTCCTTAGTTGTCTAAAGTTCTTTGCCTATAATAAAGTTCTCAGGAGATTTCACCTTTTATATTATAGTATTACTATTGGTATAATCTTATCATGTCTTATGTGTTCAACGATGATTTATGATTTCTTTGAAAACTTATTACAATGTATTTTGAATATATTCATTCCTCTCCCCCAACTTGCTCAATAACTCTCCTCTCAATTCCTTATTACTTCTGACTTTATTTTGAGATTTTTACTTCCCTAGCCTTCAAGTTCCGTTCATGTCCTGCAGTCAGTGTTGGGAATGGAGCCTGAAAACGGCCAATTATGCTTTTCTATACCTTATTAATATAATTTTGCACTAAGAAAATTTTTGTTTATTGCAAGTTTTAATGGTTTGCTCTAATAACATTTTCTATTACTTGTGCATTGAGCCTTCACAGGACCAAGGGCCTCTCTTCCCATTGATGTCCAACAAGGCCATCCTCTGCTACATATGCAGCTGGAGTCATGGGTCCCATGGGTACTCTTTGGATGGTGGTTTAATCCCTTGGAGCTCTGGGGATTACTGGTGGGTTCATATCGTTGTTCCTCCTATGTGACTGCAAACTCCTTCAGCTCCTTCAGTCCTTTCTCTAGCTTCTCCATTGGGAACCCTGAGCTCAGTCCAATAGTAGGCTGTGAGCATCCACCTCTGTATTTGTCAGGCACTGGCAGAACATTTCAGGAGACAGTTATATCAGGATCCTATCAACATGCACTTGTTGGCATCCACAATAGTGTCTAGGTTTGTTGACTGTATATGGGATGGATCTTTATGTGGGGCAGTTTCTGTATGGCCTTTCCTTCAGGCTTTGCTCCAATGTGTATTTTGTTCCCCCTTCTAAGAAGGATGGAAGTATACACGGTTATCCATTAGACAGAGCACAGGATCCCCAATGAAGGAGATAGAGAAAGTACCCAAAGAACTGAAGGGGTTTGCAGCCCCCTAGGATGAACAACAATATGAAATAACCAGTAACCGTAGAACTCCCTGGGACTAAACCACCAATCAAAGAAAACACATGGAGAGACTCATGGCTCTAGCTGCATATGTAGCTGAGGATGGCCTAGTCGGTCATCAATGGGAGGAGAGGCCCTTGGTACTGTGAAGGTTCTATGCCCCAGCATAGGGGAATGCTTGGGCCAGAAAGTGGGAGTGGGTAGGTTGGGGAACAAGGTGAGGGGGAAGAGGATACAGGATTTTTTAAGGGGAAACTAGGAAAGGGGATAACATTTGAAATGTAAGTGAAGAAAATATCTAATTTAAAATAAAAATAATTAAAAATATATTCTTTTAAGCTCAAAATATTTACATTTCTTTAACTTCTCCTTATATGCACTACTGTCAGCTTGGTCATGCTGTGGCTGCCTCTTTCTTTCTGCCTATACTTCTCAGAATATTTTAAAAGATATGACTTTCCTCAAAAATTAATTTACATAGAATGCTGCTAGAAAAGAACATTTACTTTCTTCTTAAGTATTTTTCATCCCTTTTTTATGTATAAGCAGATAGTATTTATTTTAAAATTTATAAATGTAAATTTATAGTCAAACTAACATATCTGGTGTGTGTCAGAAGTGAAGGTCTGATTTTGGAGAAGTTGTTTTACTACTTGAGCAGTTCTTTGATGATGGAACCCAGATACAAGACTACAGAGGTAGAAAATCTAGCTATGATTTGGCTAGGGGCCTGGAGGAAAAGTGTGTACTTTAATGAGTGTGATGCTTTACTAAGCTAATATTAATGGCAATATTTCCTGGCATTTGCCAATGACATAAAATTAGTTAAGTCATGGTCTTGTGTGCATGTAATTCACAGTGCATAGTGAAAGAATACATAAAAGCCATGTAAAGCAAATTGTTGGTAGTTATAAGTTGGGTGCAAATAAATTTCAAGGTACTCAAATTGATTCCATAACGTCATTTGTGTCCTTACCAACACATTCCAATGGGGATATTATTTCCCATTACATAGACAATTAACTTCTATTATCCATCTTGAGATTGCATTACCTTGCTAGCTACACTTCACTGGTGGCTTAAATTAAGCAAGAAGAAAGAAGGTGGCTAATTTGTCCCTTTATATTTTTATTATTTAAGTCTATGAAGATGTTAGATGGAGTTCACTTTAGTTTTGGAACTTGTGAATTTCTTTCTTTTTGTAATTATCATAGTTATTATAGTTCACTAAATTAAATTTACATATCTGCTGAAATTAGAGTAAAAAGAAAATATACATTTTTAAAACTTAGCTTTCAGAATATTCTAATATACCACAATGGAATATTTTTAATATTTTTTAGTGCTGGATACTTTTATGTAAATTGGACACAACTATAGTCCTTTTAGATATAGGGGAGTTCAAATAAGAAATACCCCACCACATTATCCCGTAGGCAAGAGAATGGTGAAAATTTCTACTGGAATATTGTTCGGGGATGGCCCATGTCACAGTAGACAGTCTAATCACTAGGGTTGTGGTTCTGCGTGATAAAAGATAACAGGATCAGCAAGCAGCACCTTATGACATGGGGTTCACGTCCTACCTCAGAGTTCCTGTAGTGAGATCCTGGCCAGACTTCCCTGGATGATGAACTCCAAGCTATAAAATGAAATAAACTCTTTTTTTCCCAGAGGTGAATTTTGTCAGAGTGTTTAATCACAGCAACTGAAGCCCTAAGGCATTTCTTTTATTCTTCTAGAATAGGAACTCTTATTATCTAAGTTTTATGTTAAATTAACTTCTTAGTTGAGATCATTTTTAAAAAATCATTCATGTTATTTTATTGGTTCTGAAAAGTTCCAAGATATTTGTATTTTATTCTAACAATTTGAAATATAACTAATTTAATGCCAAAGAAACATCAACTAAATTTCAGTCATGATGGTCACATAACACTATGACATACATGCTTTTGGGGAATGTGTCCTCGTTATAATTTAAACCAGGTAATAATCCTAACCTCATTAGAGTGTTTTGATAAATAATTTATGCTGGTTAACAATGAATTATCCTAGTTATTGTCTTTTTAGATACTCACAGCTGTTTATAATTAGCATTAAGTCTTTAAATGTCGAATATTACATTATGTAAGGTTATTGCTTATTTCTCAGCTCATAGCTCTGGAAGGACATTTTATTTGATTTTTTGGTTTTTTTTTTTGTTTTTTTTTGACATTTTATTTGAGCACTGAATATTGTCAATAGCAGTGCTAGGCACAGCTCAATGCTACAAGCAATTTCTTCTCAATTGAAACATTCCCTCAGACAAGGACTGAGGATTAAAATCCTGATGTTGGAGACTAGCCAGATGGCTGAACAATTAGGAACAAAAGTTTCATTCCCATCATTCAGGTAAGCCTCTTTATGGCTCTCTGTTGGGATCTAACATCCTGTTCTAGCATACACATGCATCTAGAAGTAGATAGTATACACTTACACAGTCACATAACCATACAAATTAAAAATAAATAAATAAAGATTCAGATAGTTAATAATTTATTAGATTCAAGGAGCCCAAATCACAGAATTCACAAAGCTCTCCTTCAAAGTTATGTAAATACTAAACATCTGGGGGAGGGCATAAAGGAATTGTAGTTAGATCTGCCTGCAATGATAGGTTTTCAGCTTTCCTGCATTTTTGTTCAGACTTGGATGGAAATCCTGATGATACAGTTACCTTTTGCCTTCCATACTCCTATAATTACCATAAGTTCTGTCCTTCATTTAATGAGACTTAGGTGGAATCACTTCCTTTGTCTGTCATCAGTGCTTTTTCCTGGGTAAAGAGTTGTTAATTCATATATTCCCCCAAACATCTACGAAACGCCATGCCATTTTATAAATCTGTGTCTTTAATTATACCACAGGAAAGAACAGGCCTAGCCAGAGGTAATTAAAATAAGCAAGTTTTTTTTTAAAACAATACTATAATATACTATATATTTTAGTTATAAATGTGTGCCTATAATTGGTCTGCCAAACACAATTTCCTAAAGCAGCACCTATCGTTCAGTGGTCAGGGTCATACACTTTGGAAACAGCACATGAAATCAGACATGAAATCTTTCGCTCAGAACACTCTGGGAATGATTTAAGAGGAGAGGATCAACCAAAAGTTGCACCCAGTGGTGAAGCCTATGAACGACAATGTCCAGCTTGGCAATAAATGTTGATTGGTCAGTGGTTGGCAGAAGAAAGACTAGGGCAGAAACTTCTGCCAAGCCAGGAGAAGAGAGGGAGGGAGGGAGGGACATTAT
This sequence comes from Mus musculus, assembly GCF_000001635.26. Classification (NCBI taxonomy): domain Eukaryota; kingdom Metazoa; phylum Chordata; class Mammalia; order Rodentia; family Muridae; genus Mus; species Mus musculus. Next base: position 59,553,243 of record NC_000071.6, read on the forward strand.
GAGTAGCACATGGAGGAGAGGGTTCTAGAAGACACACTGGGAAGAAATATCTGAAACAGAGAGAGCTAGAACAATATTAAACTATATCATGGGGATGCGGACTGGAGGTAACCAGATTAGCATTAGGGGATAATATAAATAATTTAACTGTCCAGCTATTGAAGTGTAGCTTTAAATAAATCTTAGTTTCTCTATATGGTTATTGGGAATACAAAACATAAAGAAAGATAGTCACCTGGTTAATTTACCACTTACAATTACAATAAAAATACTTCCTTTTACAAACTGATCTTTAAAGTATAGGTTGTTATCAGTTGCTGATATTGTGACATACTACCAGAATCTCACATTCACATGTGCTAATCATATTCTTGCTCATTTAGGGCATACCTGACCCACAAAAGAAAAATAACCCAACCTCTTTTCAAAACTCAGTTCAGTTCCAAAGTCCTAAAATGGCATGATCAGGTCCTGTCATAGCAATATCTGCAATCTTCTCCTAAGATGAGGACAATTTTGTGTTTTAGTCACTTTTCTCATTTTGGACATCAACTACCTGACCAAAGCAACTTATAAAGAGAAAGATTTATTTTGCCCTGGATTTCAGTCCATCATATGTGGGAAAACATATGAGACCAACATAGTTTATACCATAGCTGCTAATAAGTTAAAAAGTAGCAAAAGGAAACAACAGCTTATTGACTGCTTTCTTTTCTTTTTTCTTTTTGTTTTTCTTTTCCAACCTGGCTTAAAGTTCAACCACTTTCTAATGGTATTTTAACTTTAGACATCCACTGATGGGATAAACCTCTCTTTATATTAGAATCCTCATGGATTATACGTTCTCTGGAAATGTTTGCATGGATAGATACATCTAGGGGTGTTTTTTTTATTAATCCCATAGTGATTATAAATCTACTCAATTTGACATCCAATTTAAACTATTATTTTATCTCCAGGCTGGCTTGCATTTGGTTTTTAGTCCAATGAGGTAGATTGGATATTTTCCTCACATTCAAAATTACTAATATAGTATGTGTGTCAGAGATGGAGGCAGAAGCAATAATGAAATCATTTTAAAGTGTCATAGTGAGGCACTTTCATTTAGAAGTATTGATCTTAGCAGTCAGAATTTTGAACAGTCTTTTACATGAGACCATCTAATGGAGCTTCAGATCACTCAAAATATTAATTTTTAGCCATAACTATATATATATATATATATATATATATATATATATATATATATATATATATATATACTGGAAATCAGCACCCAGTTAAAAAATAGACACCATATATATCATGTGTTTTTCTAGAAAAGAGACACTACAATATTAGATACACAGACATAAAATTCATACCTATGGTGACAAAGATCCAAATCCATAATCCTATACATACATACTATGCCCGGACAAGTTTACCTGAGGTTAATCTATAAGAGCAGTTCAACAGACAGTAGAAAAACCAAGCATTACAGTTATGTAGATATTTCCTACAGGTAGCAGTTTAAAGCTTAAGTTTGCCAGGAATCAACGGACAAAAATGTAGTTCAATAGCAAACTATATAGCAATCAAAAATGAAGATGAAGACTAAGAGAAGGATCTGTTCACTGGTGATTATTATCTTGAATTTCTGCACATGTCATTAATGGTCAGGTCATCACAGACTCCAAATGAACACACAACCCAAGCATGAATCAGAGGTTGTTGTTACTGATAACTAAAGTGCGCCAACAGGCTATAAACGGTCTTAAGAGGCTTTCCAGTAAGTGGAGCAGGCTCATGAGTGAATTTGTCAAGGGTCCATAATGTTAAGAAACCACATTTGTCTTTTCTTACAGATGGATGCTGTGGTTGAGGAAAGAGTTTCTCACATGTGTACAGATTGTAAATTATGTAGATCACATTGTACTTCCATGCCAAAATATAAAGCATTTGAGATTTCTTCTTAATCTTCCTAGCATTGTGCTAAAGGCGAAGAGAAAATGCATGACCTTTCTATCTATCATTAGTCATATTTAATTAAAGTTAGACTCTTTATTTTCATGCCACCATACTATTATATCAACAAATGCTATTTGTGACAAAGAACAAATGTACGAGGGTTTTGTTTAATAATCTTAATTACCTTTGCTTTTCTCCTAAAATGAGTCAATGTTTTATTACATAACATACAGTAGGCTCAGCAGTACAGACGCTCTTTTTAAATGTGCTAAAGAAAGCAGAATGAAACAAGCACTGACCCATCTCTAAATATTCCCTTATAAGATAAGGACAAGGACACAGATGACAGAAAAACACTTGGATTATATTAAACTACATATGATTTTAGGAAGACAGCCCAGAGGACAAAAATATTGCTTCTCAAGCATAGATAATTGGTATCAGATATTTACCTGTAACACCAGCCCTAAGGAAACAAAGACAGAAAGATCCTAGAGAACAATAGTCAGATATTATTTCAATTAATAATGTATTGATCAAGTACAATGCCCAACATTAACGCTGACTTACACACACACTAAGCGACACATACCGTTATACATGTATATGCATACACAAGCATAGGACACATATACAACCACACACATACATACACACATAGAGACACACCACACACGCACATGCACACGCACACGCGCACGCGCACACACACACACACACACACACACACACACACACACACATACATACACACACCACAGATAGGTGGAGTAAGAAATCTAACTGGCAGGAAAATCGCTGTTGTTACATGGTGATTTTCAGGAGAATTGGTAAAAGTGTAGTTTGGTCTCTGTAGTGTGGGAATTTAGCATACATGATTATAGTTAGAGATGAGCATAAGATCTTAGTCCCAAAACATGATTTCCAAAAAGTGTGCTTCTCTCAAGATTTTTCCTATCATAGTTACTAGTTCAGATTCTCAAAGCAACTACTGAAATTCCTGTCATCACAGGAGAAAGGAGAAAATGATCCAAATCAGTGTGCTGCCACAGCACTGAGTGTGAGGAGAGTCTAGAGTTAAAAGCACTGCTTGGTTAAAGATAACAGCCAGAAGGAAAACACCACTCTTTATTCATGCTCCTGCAGCTCCCAGAAGTGAACCTAGAAAGTAATAGAGAAAGCACCTATAAGAATAAAAGTGTATTAGAATATGCAGAATGCTGATTTGGATACGAAGGTACAAATTTATAATAAACCTGCACTGGTTATGAATAATAGAAACTGTGACTAAACTGAATAAGGTTATAGCCTAATTAGAGTCCCCCCCCTTCACCTCACCTTCCCTTCCCATCACATAGCTTTTGTAATTATATTAGACACAGCTCTAAATATTTTTGTTAACATTCCTAGATGTTGAGTAACTCTAAAAGAAGTGATTCCTTGGTTTTACATAAGTCTGAGAAAAATAATACTTATAAAATTGGGCTCTAGAAGAAAGCTTGGTGTGCTTTCAAAAGAAGGTAAGGATAATGCCTGTGACAATTTCAGCAGTAAAGTTGCTTACATTTATTTTCTTATGTATTGCATACCGCCAACAATGGAAACCACTGGATTGATACATGGCATCTCACATTCTTGTTGCTGAAAGGTATACCCCAAACACCAGTTACTGAGACCTTAGCAACATCTATTTCTTAGGGAACATCATATCTTACTTATGTGGAGACAGAACAGGGTTTATAATTGCACAGTGATGTAATAGAAACTCATTGAATTTTGGGCTTTTATATTTATTTAAATAATATAGATGAAAGGGTTTAAAGTTTTAATAGATAAAATATAAGGATATAACATGGCTAAAGAAAATTTTTCTTTTGTTATATATTTGAAAGTGGTCCCCCATATAGCCTAAAGTACCCACTTACTAAAAATTCTATTATCTTAAACTTTCAGCAATGTTTTGGCATCAGCCTTCCAAGTATCTAAATTGAAGGTTTTGGTTTTTGGGTTTTTTTTTGTTTGTTTTTTGTTTTGTTTTCTTTTTTTTTTTTTTTCACTACTCATCCTGGCTAATTTGCCCTTTCAAAGCATGAAAATGAAATGGCCTTGAGCAGTAGTTATCCCATTTCAGACACTGTACTGGGAATTACATATCTTTCTCACACATTCTAACATAAACTCTCAGTAATAGGAAAATTGAAAAGGGATATCTCCCTTTGGATAGATATATAGGGAGGGAAGAGGAGGTTATATATATTTTCTTCTACTATCTTCATTTTCACTTTTTTTTATTGTTTACCTTGTTTCTTGATCTTATTGAGTTTCACATCATGCTTTGAATCTTGCTTATCTCCCCATCCCTTCATGCATCCTCTCTCGCCTTTCAATTTTCCCAGCAAAAGACAATAAGTAAATCTCAACGTTTGAAATGTAAATAATTAAAATAAGCAATAAAAAATGAAAAAAAATTCAAGTCAAAAGAAGAAATTTTAATGAAATTGAAAGTAGTGTTTCATACTTAAAAAACAATTGTGGAAGCTGTAGTGTGTTCTAAACTATATATAACCTTTGCCCACATGTTTGTTTTCAAATGTTCATTACTGTGAGACTTGTTCTGGTTCCAGGCCTGTGGCTTCTGCTACACTATCAGTACTGGATCTTCATTGGGACTTCACTCCAATATCCTGTTGTTACCCTGTGTCAAAGAGATCCTGAACCTTTGGATCTATAGGACCAGTCTCATTACCTGCTTCAGGAGTTCATTGATGGTGTAGATGTTGGCGTTATCCAAGTCAAAGCCCTGGATCTGAGGCTTGTGTAGTTATTTAACTGGTAAGGCTAGAAGTTCTCCTGAACCCACACCAGCATGGTGAGGTAGTTACATAACTGGTAATACTACCTGTTCTCCTGAACGCACACCATCAGGGTGAGCTCTCCAGTACTTTCCAGGCTAGCTCATTCAATGACATAGCCAGAAAGGGGCAGATCTATTTCTGCTGCTCTCATGCCCTTCTGATAGACTCAACTGCAACCATAGCAGCAGGGCCAGCTCTATTTTGCTACCCACTAAAGGTATAAGGCCTCTTCTCCTGAGTACTGAACAAGGAAAGGGGCTGGGCCAGCTCTCCTACTCTCAGACTCTTGGGCTAGCTTTAACTATAATCCCAGCAACCAAGGAAGTCCAACTCTACCATGTTACTCAGGCAAAGAGCAGGGCCCACTTTCCCAGGGAGTGTTGGAGTCATTGAGAGATAGGGATAGCTCCCCGGCTTTCATGTTCTCAGAGCCATTTCTCCTGTTTGCCAAAAGAATGGTAATGTTTTAAGAAAAAAAGGATAAAAAACTTTTTAGATTTGAGTATCACAGTCATCTGTATAATTTTTCCATACTTAAGAAAAATAAGACCATTGAAAAGGGAAAGAAAGAATCAAAGCTCTCAACACACATGGGCATTGATTAACAGTGAGTTCGCACAGCTGCAATGTTAGACTGATATCCGCTTCCACCTCAAATGACTTCACTCTGAAAATGAAAGAAAAGCATCTCAAGTAAGAAGTAAATATGATATCTCATTTATATTGGAATACAGAAGAAAGCTTAACAAAGGGCCGTCTCTTCATTGCCAAGTGTGTTTTGTCACTCAAAATGTATTGATGATATAATGGAGCAGATCATGCCACAATTCTTTGACCTTGCTTTGCATAACCCTTGCCTATGCAATCTATTTAAAAAGTACTATTACTTAGTTAAAAATCAATAGAACCACGTGCTTTTTAAAATGTAGATATTACTATCTTTAATTCTGATTTAAATTATTTTATTTTGTTAGATCTTATAATTGTTTTCCAAAGTATTGTAAAACAATCACCTCAAATTACTTGAAAAATTATTAAGATGAGACAAATTTAAATGTTTTTAATGCTTGACTTCAAACAATACCCACTCTAGTCTAACACACACACACACACACGAACACTTGAAGTTTTAAAATTTGTATATTTTTATAATTAAGAAAAATCCAAAATAGAGGCAGGAGTGGGTGGATTGGTGGAGGAGCACTCTCAGAAGGAGGGGGAAAAGAAGCAGTATAGGGGGTTTTCTGGAGGGAAACCCGGAAAGGGAATATCGTTGGAAATGTAAAGAAAGAAAATATCCATTAAAAGAAAAAGTTACTGGATCCTCTCTTACACGCATTCTCACGACCGGCCAGGAAGAACTCAACAAACCGGAATCTTCTGCTGCAAAAGCTTTATTGCTTACATCTTCAGGAGCAAGAGAGCAAGAGCAAGAGCTCTATTGCTTACATCTTCAGGAGCAAGAGAGCAAGAGCCAGAGCAAGAGAGAGAATGGCGAAACCCCATCCCTTTTAAGGAGAATTATCCTCCGCCTAGGACATGTCACTCCCTGATTGGCTGCAGCCCATCGGCTCAGTTGTCATCATGAGAAAGGCAGAACACGTGGCGGGAAAACTGCCCCTGCACGTGTGCAGATTATTTACTACTTAGAACACAGCTGTCAGCGCCATCTTATAATGGCAAATGTGAGGGCGGCTCCTCACAATCCTCCGGTAGTACTATGTCCAATTTTCTGAGGAACTGCCAGACTGATTTCCAGAGTGGTTGTACAAGCCTGCAATCCCACCAACAATGGAGGAGTGTTCCTCTTTCTCCACATCCTCGCCAGCATCTGCTGTCACCTGAATTTTTGATCTTAGCCATTCTGACTGGTGTGAGGTGGAATCTCAGGGTAGTTTTGATTTGCATTTCCCTGATGATTAAGGATGTTGAACATTTTTTCAGGTGCTTCTCTGCCATTCGGTATTCCTCAGGTGAGAATTCTTTGTTCAGTTCTGAGCCCCATTTTTTAATGGGGTTATTTGATTTTCTGAAGTCCACCTTCTTGAGTTCTTTATATATGTTGGATATTAGTTCCCTATCTGATTTAGGATAGGTAAAGATCCTTTCCCAATCTGTTGGTGGTCTTTTTGTCTTATTGACGGTGTCTTTTGCCTTGCAGAAGCTTTGGAGTTTCATGAGGTCCTATTTGTCAATTCTCAATCTTACAGCACAAGCCATTGCTGTTCTATTCAGGAATTTTTTCTCTGTGCCCATATCTTCAAGGTTTTTCCCCACTTTCTCCTCTATAAGTTTCAGTGTCTCTGGTTTTATGTGAAGTTCCTTGATCCACTTAGATTTGACCTTAGTACAAGGAGATAGGTATGGATCCATTCACATTCTTCTACATGATAACAACCAGTTGTGCCAGCACCATTTGTTGAAAATGCTGTCTTTCTTCCACTGGATGGTTTTAGCTCCCTTGTTGAAGATCAAGTGACCATAGGTGTGTGGGTTCATTTCTGGGTCTTCAATTCTATCCAATTGTTCTACTTGTCTGTCAGTATACCTGTACCATTCAGTTTTTATCACAATTGCTCTGTAGTAAAGCTTGAGGTCAGGCATGGTGATTCCACCAGAGGTTCTTTTATCCTTAAGAAGAGTTTTTGCTATCCTAGGTTTTTTGTTATTCCAGATGAATTTGCAGATTGCTCTTTCTAATTCGTTGAAGAATTGAGTTGGAATTTTGATGGGGATTGCATTGAATCTGTAGATTGCTTTTGGCAAGATAGCCATTTTTACAATGTTGATCCTGCCAATCCATGAGCATGGGAGATCTTTCCATCTTCTGAGATCTTCTTTAATTTCTTTCTTCAGAGACTTGAAGTTTTTATCATACAGATCTTTCACATCCTTAGTTAGAGTCATGCCAAGATAGCAATACCTCTCCTGGGCATATATCCAGAAGATGTCCCACCGGTAAGAAGGACACATGCTCCACTATGTTCATAGCAGCCTTATTTATAATAGCCAGAAGCTGGAAAGAACCCAGATGCCCCTCAACAGAGGAATGGATACAGAAAATGTGGTACATTTACACAATGGAGTACTACTCAGCTATTAAAAAGGATGAATTTATGAAATTCCTAGCCAATTGGATGGACCTGGAGGTCATCATCCTGAGTGAGGTAACACATTCACAAAGGAACTCACACAATATGTACTCACTGATAAGTGGATATTAGCCCAAAACCTAGGATACCCAAGATATAAGATACAATTTGCTAAACACATGAAACTGAAGAAGAATGAAGACTGAAACGTGGACACTATGCCCCTCCTTAGAATTGGGAACAAAACACCCATGGAAGGAGTTACAGAGACAAAGTTTGGAGCTGAGACGAAAGGATAGAGACTGCCATATCAAGTGATCCACCCCATAATCAGCATCCAAACGCTGACACCATTGCATACACTAGCAAGATTTTATCGAAAGGACCCAGATGTAGCTGTCTCTTGTGAGACTATGCCGGGGCCTAGCAAACACAGAAGTGGATGCTCACAGTCAGCTATTGGATGGATCACAGGGCTCCCAATGGAGGAGCTAGAGAAAGTACCCAAGGAGCTAAAGGGATCTGCAACCCTATTGGTGGAACAACATTATGAACTAACCAGTACCCCGGAGCTCTTGTCTCTAGCTGCATATGTATCAAAAGATGGCCTAGTCGGCCATCACTGGAAAGAGAGTCCTATTGGACACGCAAACTGTATATGCCCCAGTACAGGGGAATGCCAGGGCCAAAAAAATGGGAATGGGTGGGTAGGGAAGTGGGGGGGAGGGTATCGGGGACTTTTGGGATAGCATTGGAAATGTAATTGAGGAAAATATGTAATAAAAAATATAAAAAAGAGAGAAGGAAAAGTTACAACAATAGTTATGTTTGTTCTGCTTTACATTCATATTCTAAACAATAATACCAAACTTGACATTGTTAAAGGAGATCTATAAAGATGTTACATTTCATAATTAAGTACATGAAATTGATTTAGTTATTTTTGTTTGTTCTGCTTACCCAATACATTATCCATTGCATTAGTCCTTCCAAAAGAGCTACATTACTAAATCTTTAGTGTATATATTCAACATACTCTGCCTCTTGAGAAGCATCAGTTGTATGAAATCTATTCCACATAATAATATCTTTTCCTAAGAATCCAGATGTGCTACTGCACTTTTCTAATACAAAAGAATGAGAAAGATACACTGAAGGGGAAGGAAAGTAGTTCTCATATTTCCTGCTTCTTCTTCCACCCATGTCTGTGAAGCACAATGCAGTGGATATTTTATATAGAGGAAGATTGGGGAAGGGTGTGTGTGACTTCTACACAGATGCTAATAGCAGGTATCCCCTATGAATTCTGGATGCAGACTAGTTCTCATGGCTGCAGACTGAAAGATGAACTGTTTCTGCGTGCAGGTTCACAGTACTCTCCACTGTCATATCCATACAATAGTTATAGGCCCTCGAAGTCTCAAGAACTTCTACATCTCCAGGAGAAGCTAGAGCAAGCTTGTTCATAAGCCCACAAGATTAATATGCATCAATGGATTCCATTGCTTAGCCTGACATGAATCAGGAGGAAGCAGGTTATACATCTGTTGACTCAGGGTCTATGAAATGATGAGGACTTTAGTCAGGCTGATGATAATAATTTCAAATTCAAATCTTTATCAATCACTTTTAGAGGTTTTATTGTGTGTGTGTGTGTGTGTGTGTGTGTGTGTGTGTGTGTGTGTATTCACTGATATAATGTCAGCTCCTCCGTCCTCAAATAAATTACAATTTTGGCTCAGATCAGGCTGGACTCTAAGCCTGTACACATTCACTCTTCCTTAGAAATGTTGTAAAGCTGTTTTCTGTTTGCCAGGAAAAGTTACTATTCTTATTAACTGCTACAATGTGCAAACTCCAAAAAGGGCATCTAGTTCTCTGTTAATGCAAACAAGCCTCCAACAGATCAGGGTTCCCATGCTAGTTCTCAGGCTGTTCCAGCTAACCCACTATCCTCCCTTTGCAACATAACCTCTTATAACCGGCAGGCCTTTTTTTTTGGCTATCTTCTCTGCTTTCAGAGTCCTGGTAACTGCCAGACTGCTTCTCTCACAGCTTTTTCTCTCTGTCCTTGAGAAGCAGGCATGGCAAAAACCTCCAGAGGCTGCTCCCTATTCTCTTTCTCCTCTTGAATAAAATCCTTTTTGCTAACAATGGAATGGCCATATTGAGGTTGTCTTTACATCACTGCTTTGTTACCTATAATATATATGTAATATATGTTTTATATAAAATGTATATGTAATATATATTATATATAATGCATCTGTATACAATGTATTATATATAATATATGTGTATATGCAAAGTAAACGGAAATAGATTAAGTAATTAAAATATAAATTTAAATAAAACAGGGGTTTGTATGTGAGCAAAGTAAGAGTGGTGTAATATGCTAATTCAATAAGTGTATGTGCAGACGTGACAGCATTGAGAATGCAAAACTCTGGATGGTATATTTAAACATTCTTTAACACCTATTTCACAGGCTCTGTTGGACTCCTTCCTACTTGTTAGAGTTGTAGTGGAATAATTCTTATCCTGCTGTTTATAGTTCATTGTAGTCCAACCGTGCTACAGGCTCTGCACCCAAAAGTTATCCCAGCTAATTACTTCTGTTCAACATTTTCAAGGACCTTCATCATTGCATGTCAAATTTTCAGGTAATTGGAATAAAATAAGTGCTAATGCAGTTACCCGTTTGCAGATCTTAGCTCAAAATAGACTAAGAAGCATAAACAATAAATTTCTAGTAGGCACATGCCCCAAAAAGGAGACAAAGAAAAATGGAGTGAGGGAAAAAACAGGAGGTTTCATTTCAGATCAAATAATATATAATATATATTGCATAAAAACATTTATTTTTATTAGTCTTTTTGCTTCCTCCTTAATAATTTTTATTTCATTTTGATTCCTTTTTTGTAAAGGCAAGGATTCAGGAAAAGTTAGTGCAGTCTACATATGTGACATTTGCTACAATTTCGTCAAATTTTCTCTGTAACCACAACAATGCATGTCTCAGTATCCTGTAGGCAGAACTAAAACAAGGGTAAACATACCTTATGAAGCACTCAAAGACTCATGTTTAAAATCTAGGATTAAAAAAAAAAATGAAGCCCAGCGTGGTGGCACACACGTTTAATCCTAGCACTCGGGAGGCAGAGGCAGACAGGATTTCTGAGTTCGAGGCCAGCCTAGTCTACAGAGTGAGTTCCAGTACAGCCAGGACTGCACAGAGAAACACTGTCTGGAAAAGAAGGGAAAGAGAGGCCCATTGGTCTTGCAAACTTTATATGCCCCAGTACAGGGGAACGCCAGGACCAAGAAGGCCATCTTCTGATATACATGAGGCTAGAGACACAAGCTCTGGGGGTTTCTGGTTAGCCTGTCCCAGAAGCTGTTAGCCTTTGTTTTCTTTCGTATTTTCAGTTACTTGCTAAATGGATATAGCTTTAATTGTCTAGCTACACTACTTCACTTGCTTTGTAATAAAATTTTTAAAAGATGTATTCAATTCTTGCCAGAGGCTTTGATTCCTGGGACAGATAGATGCATCTTTTCTTATAAATGATAAACCAACCAACAAACAAAATATAAAGAAGTAACCATAAAGTGCCCTTTCTAGAGGCAGAAAGAAGATGGAGGGTTGAGCTTGAGCCTTCCTCTCTCTTCTGTCTTTCATCTTATGTGAGTATGGCCACAAATGTAATGAATAAAATCAGCATACAAACATTATCTTGCTGTTCAGTTAGTCACATATACACACATAAAGGAATTAGGTGTAAAATATGCCTTTCGGTAAACTCTCAGAGGCAGAGGAAGATCATTTTTCATGTTCTTCCTTTGTTTTGGAGACCAGCTGAATGAAGTAGTTTCTTTCTTTATGCTCCTCAAAGCCTGAAACAGCAGGTCCTAACATCAATACATAGATCACTGACTACCTAGTCTTGCTTTTGAACATATAAGGATTCTTCTGACTATTTTATGCACCTCCAGTAAACAGTAGATATTCTCCCTAGCTTAGTGTTAGCTGACTAGCACATGTATTCCAATTTACCAGCTTTTCTTACAGTTACAGACAAAATGAAGCATAATTAGGTACCCAGGAAGAGCCCTTTCAGAGTCAAAGATGAGTTTGAATATTTCCCTTTCATTGCTGTTACCCTACTCACCTCACCTTCGCAGATTCTGAGTGCTTGGTTCTTGATGTCTCTGAGGTTCAATGCTTTGGTGCCAAAGACCTGTGTCAGCTTGGAGAGGGGTTCTGAGGAAGTGGTGTCTTCGAGCAGTGAAAAAAAAAAAAAAGACTCCAAGTCAAATAGTGAGTTCAAGCTGGCAACCTATGCTCTGCTTGAGACAGCTTTCCAGCTTCATTTTGCTCTGTTCTGCTTTCTTTCTCTCTGATCAGTATTTTATCTCTCTAATCTACATTCTCTGGTGATCTCCTTACAGCTCTCTTCCTCTGAATGTCCTGCTCCTGACAGTTCTCTAAGCTGTTCTCTCTTGCTATTCTAAAAATTTCTCTGGATAATTCATCTCCTGCAGATCCTAAGTTTAGGCTTTTATTTCACATATCAATCCAGTCATGTACTCTAGGTTTCCTTTCATCCTAATTATTTTTCTTAAATTAATTTATTTTTTACATTACATATTACATTCCCCACCCCATCCACCCTCCAACTGCTCTACATCCCACACCTGCTCCCCACCTGTCTCTAGATAGATATCTCCACCCTCCACCCAACCTGACCTCTAAACTCCCTGGGACCCCCAGGCTCTTGAGAGTTAGGAGCATTAACTCTGAATAAACACAGACCCAGAAGTCCTCTACTGTATGTGTGTTGGGAGCCTCCTATCAGCTGCTGTATACTGTTTGTTTGGTGGTTCAAAGTTTGAGAGATCTCAGGGGTCCAGATTAACTGAGACTGCTGGTCCTCCTACACGGTTGTCCTTCTCCTCAGCTTCTTTCAGCCTTTCCTAATTCAACAACAAGGGTCAGCTGCTTCTGTCTATTGGTTGGGTGCAAATATCTGCATCTGATTCTTTCAGCTGCTTTTTGGGTCTTTCAGAGGGCAGTCATGCTGGGTCCCTTTTTGTGAATGTGCCATAGCCTCAGTAATAATGTCAGACCTTGAGCTGGATCCCACTCTGGACTTGTCACTGGACCTCCTTTTCCTCAGGCTTCTCTCCATTTCCTTCCCTGTAATTATTTCAGACAGGAACAATTATGGGTCAGAGATGTGACTGTGGGATGGTAACTCCATTCCTCACTTGATGCCCTGTCTTGCTGGGCTCTATAAATTCCCTCTGCCTTAATTTTTAAGAAACAGCAAGCACACATTTTCTTTTTACTTTGTAGAAAATTCAGAAATCTTTCTGACTCTGTTTATCACAGACAATGAACTAGCTGGTTGGGATCACACCTGGACCTAAATTAATTCAGTTTCAGACTGAGCTTGAACTCAGTAATCTGCCCACACTTGTATCTTTCTGACAAACTGGATCATTAATACAGTTGGCTGTGTTTCTTTAGATTCATGAAGCTCCTCATATAATTCATATTGGATCCTTATTTTTGCATTGCTGATAAAGTATATATTTTTGAACTCATATTTCTAGAGTTCTTTTCCACAATCTTAAGGGCTGTCCTGATAATCCCACTGCTTCTCATTTTGCTAAGACATTTAGTCACACCTTTGTCCCCTGAACTTCTGATTATCATGGAGTCATTAACATTAACAGGGAAGACATTCCTTAAATGAAGAATGTAAAATAAATATGTACATTAGCATACAAACAAGCCTTATGACTATGTCAGCCATTGACACTAGACACTCGTGGAGACCCACACCCACTAGCTCTGTCCTAAGGGAAGGAATCACATCATTCTGTCCCCACCAAGACTGAGCTGGACCTGGCACTTTTGACTACCATGTTCGAACCTGGTAATCATTTCTTGCACCTGTGTGAGAGTTTAGCAGAGAGCTACATGGATCATCTTGGCTGACATCTTCCTACAGAAAGCTTGACACATGTGAACAAGCATCTTGACGCTGCTAGGTTAGCTGCAAAAATACTACAAAGGCAGTCTTCTTTCTTCTCAGATACCATCCCCAGTGTAGCTTATTTTTAGAATTCCGTTTATCAACAAGCAAAATCCATTTTTCACCTCTTGAATCCTGGCAGACAGAGCCACTTGCTCTGATCAGTGAAATAGAGTAAATGTCTATTTCTATAGTCTAATTTAAGGAAATAAACAGAGAAATGGCCCAGTTGTATGAATCCTCTTTATCTCGGCTTCTATTAAAACAAGCTTTGTTCTGACCATCGACATTCTAAAATACAAGTTCAACACAACATGAAAGTTAAGCTTTTACATGAATGCTGTGTTGCTGTGCTGGAAGGATCCACTGTAGCAATATACTACTGCAACAAATTATACCAATAATACTCTTAATTGCGCTGAAAAACATGTTCTATGCTAGACATGCCATGAAGACATTGAACAGGAGACTCCATTATTTATATTCCACTCCTTAATGGCAAGAGCTACATTGTTAATATTAACCCTAATTATTGTCTAGTTATTTTGCATTTTATTTGTTTCAATTTAATCAGCATTCTTTAAAATGAGGTCTTCTTGTATTTGAAATCTAGGCAATGCATTATCTAGGTGATATATAAAATCATGCATGTATTATTGAAAGTATATCACTACTTTACCTAAGCCAATATAATGCATTTTATATATTAATACGAAAAATAGTTTTCTTGTATATAAATAAGTTTTAGAGACATAATGTTCAGCTTCCTGCATCATTGGTGAAAACATTTGGAAAATTCAGGAAGATAGAACTGAATTGAAGAAAAACTTACATTAAGAGAAAGTTAAATGATGATAGAAAGTGTTTATTATGAAGCCAATCAAATAAAAATATTTTAAAGAATTGTACTAACACAACTAATTTTAATAAAACTGCCAATAATTAATATAAAACCAAAATAGCTTCTTAGTCCCTCAATGAAAACCATAGCCATTTATATTTCCATTTTTATTTCTTTGTTATAATATTCAAAATGTAATATTTTATCTTAAATCATTTAGTAGCATATCTTATTTTTGTTATTTAACATAATCAAAACACACACACACACACATATATATATGAAATTAATTATATTCAAGTAAATTAGCCTACTTATACGTTCCTTTTAGTATGATCCAAATTCTGTCATATAAATTAACCTTCACCTACAATATCCTACTACTAATTGTATTCCTGCTGCACATTATTTCTAGACTTATCCTGTACAACCCCAACTGTCTTACTTTACAAATACTCTATAATAAAACCATTTTTACATTTTGACTAGGCTAACTTATAATGTATATAAACTATAGTGCTATATACTAACTAAAAGTTGGAGTGCTGTCAGATCACCAGAAGTCAATTGGCTGCTGCTGAAATGACTTTCCCACTCAATCCTTTTGTCCCCTGTAAGAATACTTTCAGTCTCTATGTTGTAGTTTCCTTATCTGTAATATTAATAGTGTTACAAAACTATGATGTTTCAAAGAATATTAAATGTGTAACTGCTTTGCATAAGAGCAGTTACACAGGCTATTCTGTGAAGCTGTTCAGTTAGTGCTCTACTATAATGGTTGGGAAAGTACAAAACATACTCCTGAAAAGTAATATTTTTTTTCAGGTAGCCTTTTAAACAAGAGACTAGAAACACTACAGCTTTTATGTGGATCCTTACATTTCATACTGTGTCGTTAATTTTCAAACAATAAAATTTGTACAGAATTCTTATGCATTCTGAATTTTAAATGTTTCTCATTTGCTCTTAAGGGTAAAAGTTGATAGAAACCAAACAATAGGAGGTAAAAGAGTAACATAAAACCACGCTGGGCCTGGCCATCTTCAAAGGAGGACTGTGCAAGCAAGGGAGATACTAGTAAAGCTTAAATAACCTCTGCCTTTCCAAACAGCATTACTATGAGACAGATTTGGTGCAAATAATTTACAAGGCTTTTAATGTGCTATTTTAAACAACTTTTCTCACTGGGAAGTGAAAATCGATGTAAAATGCACACTTTTATGTAGTACTTTGTGCTCACATTTGATGGGAAGAAAATGCTTATCTTACAGCTGTACTTAATTTTTATTTGTTAAAACCTAGGACACAATTCCAGCAGACATGAAAAAAAATATGAATGGAGGGAGGAAAGCAACATTTGTGAAATTTCATGGTAACATTGAGCCCAAAATTTATTTTGATATGGCTAATTCCACTTCTATTACAGTGTCTGATACTCAGGAGCTTAGCTCTGTATGATTTGGCTGGTAAGCACTGAAAAAATGGCATTATTGCAATGGTCATCTAGATAGAATTAGTGATATCAGAATTGTAGCTTAGTTCCGTGAGTGAAACTGCTGTATATTTATACCATTCTCAGTGTCACTGGGACCTCAAGGATTAAAACAATATTTTCTTTTTTTTTTTTCCATTTTTTATTAGGTATTTAACTCATTTACATTTCCAATGCTATACCAAAAGTCCCCCATATCCACCCACCCCCACTCCCCTGCCCACCCACTCCCCCTTTTTGGCCCTGGTATTCCCCTGTACTGGGGCATATAAAGTTTGCAAGTCCAATGGGCCTCTCTTTCCAGTGATGGCCGACTAGGCCATCTTTTGATATATATGCAGCTAGAGTCAAGAGCTCCGGGGTACTGGTTAGCTCATAATGTTGTTCCACCTATAGGGTTGCAGATCCCTTTAGCTCCTTGGCTACTTTCTCTAGCTCCTCCATTGGGAGCCCTATGATCCATCCATTAGCTGACTGTGAGCATCCACTTCTGTGTTTGCTGGGCCCCGGCATAGTCTCACAAGAGACAGCTACATCTGCGTCCTTTCAATAAAATCTTGCTAGTGTATGCAATGGTGTCAGCGTTTGGATGCTGATTATGGGGTGGATCCCTGGCTATGGCAGTCTCTACATGGTCCATCCTTTCATCTCAGCTCCAAACTCCGTCTCTGTAACTCCTTCCATGGGTGTTTTGTTCCCAAATCTAAGGAGGGGCATAGTGTCCACACTTCAGTCTTCATTCTCCTTGAGTTTCATGTGTTTAGCAAATTATATCTTATATCTTGGGTATCCTAGGTTTGGGGCTAATATCCACTTATCAGTGAATACATATTGTGTGAGTTTCTTTGTGAATGTGTTACCTCACTCAGGATGATGCCCTCCAGGTCCATCCATTTGGCTAGGAATTTCATAAATTCATTCTTTTTAATAGCTGAGTAGTACTCCATTGTGTAGATGTACCACATTTTCTGTATCCATTCCTCTGTTGAGGGGCATCTAGGTTTTTTCCAGCTTCTGGCTATTATAAATAAGGCTGCTATGAACATAGTGGAGCATGTGTCCTTCTTACCTGTTGGGGCATCTTCTGGATATATGCCCAGGAGAGGTATTGCTGGATCCTCCGGTAGTACTATGTCCAGTTTTCTGAGGAACCGCCAGACTGATTTCCAGAGTGGTTGTACAAGCCTGCACTCCCACCAACAATGGAGGAGTGTTCCTCTTTCTCCACATCCTCGCCAGCATCTGCTGTCACCTGAATTTTTGATCTTAGCCATTCTGACTGGTGTGAGGTGGAATCTCAGGGTTGTTTTGATTTGCATTTCCCTGATGATTAAGGATGTTGAACATTTTTTCAAGTGCTTCTCTGCCATTCGGTATTCCTCAGGTGAGAATTCTTTGTTCAGTTCTGAGCCCCATTTTTTAATGGGGTTATTTGATTTTCTGAAGTCCACCTTCTTGAGTTCTTTATATATGTTGGATATTAGTCCCCTATCTGATTTAGGATAGGTAAAGATCCTTTCCCAATCTGTTGGTGGTCTTTTTGTCTTATTGACGGTGTCTTTTGCCTTGCAGAAACTTTGGAGTTTCCTTAGAATTGGGAACAAAACACCCATGGAAGGAGTTACAAAGACAAAGTTTGGAGCTGAGATGAAAGGATGGACCATGTAGAGACTGCCATATCCAGGGATCCACCCCATAATCAGCATCCAAACGCTGACACCATGGCATACACTAGCAAGATTTTATTGAAAGGACCCAGATGTAGCTGTGTCTTGTGAGACTATGCCGGGGCCTAGCAAACAGAGAAGTAGATGCTCACAGTCAGCTAATGGATGGATCACAGGGCTCCCAATGGAGGAGCTAGAGAAAGTACCCAAGGAGCTAAAGGGATCTGCAACCCTATTGGTGGAACAACATTATGAACTAACCAGTACCTCGGAGCTCTTGACTCTAGCTGCATATGTATCAAAAGATGGCCTAGTCGGCCATCACTGGAAAGAGTGGCCCTTTGGACACGCAAACTTTATATGCCCCAGTACAGGGGAAAGCCAGGGCCAAAAAGGGGGAGTGGGTGGGTAGGGGAGTGGGGGTGGGTGGGTATGGGGGACTTTTGGTATAGCATTAGAAATGTAAATGAGCTAAATACCTAATAAAAAATGAAAAGAAAAAAAAAAAAGAATCTTACTAACAAAAACCAAGACCACTCAACATCATCAGAACCCAATACTCCCACGTCAGCCAGTCCAGGGCACCCCAACACACCCGAAAACCTAGACCCGGATTTATAGGCATATCTCATGATGATGGTAGAAGACTTCAAGAAGGTCTTTAATAACTCAAAGAAATACAGGAGAACACTGCTAAAGAGTTGCAAGTCCTTATAGAAAAACAGGAAAACACATCCAAACAGATGATGGAAATGAACAAAACCATACTAGACCTAGAAAGGGAAGTAGACACAATAAAGAAAACCCAAACTGAGGCAAAGCTGGAAATAGAAACCCTAGGAAAGAAATCTGGAACCACAGAAGCGAGCATCAGCAACTCAATACAAGAGATGGAAGAGAGAATCTCAGATGCAGAAGATTCCATAGAGAACATCGGCACAACAATCAAAGAAAAATCAAATGCAAAAAGATCCTAAGTCAAAATTTCCAGGAAATCCAGGAAACAATGAGAAGACCAAACCTACGGATAATAGGAGTTGATGAGAATGAAGATTTTCAACTTAAAGGGCCAGCAAATATCTTCAACAAAATTATTGAAGAAAACTTCCCAAACCTAAAGAAAGAGATGCCCATGAACATACAAGAAGCCTGCAGAACTCCAAATAGACTGGACCAGAAAAGAAATTCCTCCTGACACATAATAATCAGAACAACAAATGCACTAAATAAAGACAGAATAATAAAACAGTAAGGGAAAAATGTCAAGTAACATATAAAGGCAAGCCTATCAGAATTACACCAGATTGTTCACCAGAGACTATGAGAGCCAGAAGATCCTGGACAGATGTTATACAGACACTAAGAGAACACAAATGCCATCCCAGGTGTCTTAGTCAGGGTTTGTATTCCTGCACAAACATCATGACCAAGAAGCAAGTTGGGGAGGAAAGGGTTTATTCGGCTTACATTTCCATACTGCTGTTGATCACCAAAGAATGCAGGACTGGAAGTCAAGCAGGTCAGAAAGCAGGAGCTGATGCAGAGGCCATGGAGGGATGTTCTTTACTGGCTTGCTCAGCCTGCTCTCTTATAGAACCCAAGACAACCAGCCCAGAGATGGTCCCACCCACAAGGGGCCTTGCCCCCTTGATCACTAATTGAGAAAATGCCTTACAGTTGGATCTCATGGAGGCATTTCCTCAACTGAAGCTCCTTTCTCTGTGATAACTCTAGCTGTGTCAAGTTGACACAAAACTAGCCAATACAACTGACCCCTTGTCAACTTGACACACAAACACATCACTAGTAAGCCTCAACCCTTACATTCTTATTCATCCCCAAGGTCTAAATAACTTTAAATGTCCCACAGTCTTTACATATTCTTAAAATTTCAATCTCTTTAAAATATCCATCTCTTTTAAAAATCCAAAGTCTTTTTAAATTAAAAGTCTCTTAACTGTGGGCATCACTAAAACAGTTTCTTCCTTCAAGAGGGAAAATATCAGGGCACAGTCACAATCAAAAGCAAAAATCAATCTCCAACCGTCCAATGTCTGGGATCCAACTCACGATCTTCTGGGCTCCTCCAAGGGCTTGGGTCACTTCTCCAGCCATGCCCTTTGTAGCACACGCGTCATCCTCTAGGCTCCAGATGCCTCTACTCCACTGCTGCTGCTGCTCTTGGTGGTCATCTCATGGTACTGGCATCTCCAAAACACTGCATGACCCCTTCAGTCCTGGGCCATCAATTGCAACTGAGGCTGCACTTTCACCAATGGCCTTCCATGGCCTCTCACAGTGCCAAGCCTCAGCTGCTCTGCTCAACTCCTTCATGCCTTCAAAACCAATACCACCTGGGTGACCCTTACATATTACCAAGTCCCGCTGCAGCAGGAGTGCAACCTTGGCTATCTCTGGAACACAGCCTCTTTGTGCTTTCAGAAAACACTTCCCAGAAGATGTCACCTCAATGATGCTGGTCTCTTCTTAATCACCGCTAATTTCTTAGCTCCAGCTAACCAGCATCAATAGTCCCAGTAATGCAAAGTTTTTGCTTTAGTAGTTCTGGTATCTTGTTAATCACAGCTGATTCTTCAGCCCCAGCTAACCAGAACTACAGAATCTTCACAATCAAAACAGCAATGGCCCTGAAAAGAGTCTTTAATTTTCCCTCTGAAATTTCACAAACCAGACCTCCATCTTCTACAGTGTTCTCAACATTATCTTCCAAGCTCCTGCACAACCTCCAACAGAGCTCTTAACAATGGATGGATCTTCAAGCCCAAAGTTCCAAAGTCCTTCCACAATCCTCCCCAAAACATGGTCAGGTTGTCACAGGAATACCCCACTATGCTGGTACCAATTTGTCTTAGTCAGGGTTTGTATTCCTGCACAAACATCATGACCAAGAAGCAAGTTGGGGAGGAAAGGGTTTAT
The DNA here is from genome assembly GCF_000001635.26 of Mus musculus. Lineage (NCBI taxonomy): Eukaryota > Metazoa > Chordata > Mammalia > Rodentia > Muridae > Mus > Mus musculus. Next base: position 59,574,121 of record NC_000071.6, read on the forward strand.
TCGGCTTACATTTCCATACTGCTGTTGATCACCAAAGAATGCAGGACTGGAAGTCAAGCAGGTCAGAAAGCAGGAGCTGATGCAGAGGCCATGGAGGGATGTTCTTTACTGGCTTGCTCAGCCTGCTCTCTTATAGAACCCAAGACAACCAGCCCAGAGATGGTCCCACCCACAAGGGGCCTTGCCCCCTTGATCACTAATTGAGAAAATGCCTTAGTGTTGGATCTCATGGAGGCATTTCCTCAACTGAAGCTCCTTTCTCTGTGATAACTCCAGCTCTGTCAAGTTGACACAAAACTAGCCAATACACCAGGCTACTATATCCAGTCAAATGTTCAATTACTGTAGATGGAGAAACAAAAGTATTAGACGACTGAACCAAATTCATACATTATCTTTCCACGAATCCAGCCATTCAAAGGATAACAGGGAAAAAAAATACAAGGATGGAAACCACATCCTAGAAAAAACAAGAAAGTAATCCTTCAACTAACCTAAAAGAAGACAGCCTCAAGAACAGAATGCCAACTCTAACAACAAAAATAATAGGAAGCAACAATTACTTTTCCTTAATATCTCTTCATATCAATGGAGTCAACTCCCCAATAAAAAGACATAGACTAAAAGACTGGCTACACAAACAGGATCCAACATTTTGCTGCTTACAGGAAACCCACTAAGGGAAAAAGACAGTCACTACCTCAGAATGAAAGGCTGCAAAACAATTTTCCAAGCAAATGGTCTGAAGAAACAAGCTGGAGTAGCAATACTATTATCTAATAAAATCGACTTCTAACCAAAAGTCATCAAAAAAGACAAGGAGGGACACTTCATACTCAAAAAAGGTAAAATTGTCCAAGAGGAACTCTCAATTCTTAATATCTATGCTCCAAATACAAGGGCAGCCACATACATTAAAGAAACTATAGTAAAGCTCAAAGCAAACACTGCACCTCACACAATAATAGTGGGAGACTTCAACACACCATTTTCACCAATGGACAGATCATGGAAACAGAATCTAAACAGGGACACAGTGAAACTAACAGAAGTTATGAGACAAATGGATCTAACAGATATCTACAGAACAGTTTATCCTAAAACAAAAGAATATACCTTCTTCTCAGGACCTCATGGTACCTTCTCCATAATTGACCACATAATTAGCCTCAACAGATACAAAAATATTGAAATTGTCCCATGCATTCTATCAGATAACAATGGATTAAGGCAGATCTTCAACAACAAAATAAATATTAGAAAGCCAACATTCACGTGGAAACTGAACAACACTCTTCTCAATGATACCTTGGTCAATGAAGAAATAAAGAAGGAAATTAAGGACTTTTTAGAGTTCAATGAAAATGAAGCCACAACATACCCAAATTTATGGGACACAATGAAAGCATTTCTAAGAGGAAAACTCATAGCTCTGAGTGCCTCCAAAAAGAAACTAGAGAGAGCACAAACTAGCAGTTTGACAACACACCTGAAAGCTCTAGAAAAAAGGAAGCAAATTCAAGCAAGAGGAGTAGACAGCAGGAAATAATCAAACTCAGGGGCTAAATCAACCAAGTGGAAACAAGAAGAACTATTCAAAGAATCAACCAAATGAGGAGCTGGTTCTTTGAGAAAATCAACAAGATAGATAAACCCTTACCCAGACTTAATAGAGGGTACAGGGAAAGCATCCTAATTAACAAAATCAGAAATGAAAAGGGAGACATAACTACAGATCCTGAAGAGATCAAAAACACCATCACATCCTTCTATAAAAGGCTATACTCAACAAAACTGGAGATCCTGGATGAAATGGACAAGTTTTTAGACAGAAAGCAGGTACTAAAGTTAAAGCAAGATCAGGTTAATGATCTAAAAAGTCCTATATCCCCTAAAGATATAGAAGCAGTCGTTAATAGTCTCTCGACCAAAAAAATCCCAGGTCCAGATGGGTTTATTGCAGAGTTCTATCAGACCTTCAAAGAAGATCTAATTCCAGTTCTTCACAAACTATTCCACAAAAGAGAAGCAGAAGGTACTCTACCCAACTCATTCTATGAAGCCACAATTACTCTGATACCTAAACCACAAAAAGACCCAACAAAGATAGATAGCTTCAGACCAATTTCCCTTATGAATATCTATGCAAATATCATCAATAAAGTTCTCACTAACCAAATCCAAGAACACATAAAAACAAAAATCCATTCTGACCAATAGGTTTCATCCCAGTTATGCAGGGATGGTTCAATATATCGAAATCCATCAACGTAATCCAGTATATAAACAAACTCAAAGACAAAAACCCCATGATCTCATTAGATGTGGAGAAAGCATTTGACAAAATCCAACACCCATTCATGATAAAAGTCTTGGAAAGATCAGGAATTCAAGGCCCATAACTAAACATGATAAAAGCAATCTACAGCAAACCAATAGCCAACATCAAAGTAAATGGTGAGAAGCTGGAAGCAATCCCACTAAAATCAGGGACTAGACAAGGCTGTTCACTCTCGCCCTACCTATTCAACATTGTACTTGAAGTCCTAGCCAGAGCAATTAGACAACAAAAGGAGATCAAGGGGATAAAAATTGGAAAGAAAGAAGTCAAAACTTCACTTTTTGTAGATGATATGATAGTATATATAAGTGACCTTAAAAATTCAACCAGAGAACTCCTAAGCCTGATAAACAACTTCAATGAAGTAGCTGGATATAAAATCAACTCAAACAAGTCAATGTTCTTTCTGTACATAAAGGATAAACAGGCTGAGAAAGAAATCAGCGAAACAACACCCTTCTCAATAGTCACAAATAATATAAAATACCTTGGCGTGACTCTAACTAAGGAAGTGAAAGTTCTGTATGATAACAACTTCAAGTCTATGAAGAAAGAAATTAAAGAAAATCTCAGAAGATGGAAAGATCTCCCATGCTCATGGATTGGCAGGATCAATATAGTAAAAATGACTATATTGCCAAAAGCAATCTACAGATTCAATGCAATCCCCATCAAAATTACAAATCAAGTCTTCAACGAATTAGAAAGGGCAATCAACAAATTCATCTGGAATAACAAAAAAACCTAAGATAGCAAAAACTCTTCTCAAGGATAAAAGAACCTCTGGTGGAATCACCATGCCGGACCTAAAGCTGTATTACAAAGCAATTGTGATGAAAAGTGCATTGTACTAGTATAGCAACAGGCAAGTAGACCAATGAAATAGAATTGAAGGCCAGAAATGAATCCACACACCTATAGTCACATGATCTTTGACAAGGGAGCAAAAACCATCCAGTGGAAAAAAGACAGCATTTTTTTTCTTTTTAATATTTTTATTAGGTATTTTCCTCATTTACATTTCTAATGCTATCCCAAAAGTCCCCCATACCCTCCCCCTCACTTCCCTAACCATCCACTCCCACTTTTTGGCCCTGGTGTTCCCCTGTACTGGGGCATATGAAGTTTGCATGACCAATGGGCCTCTCTTTCCAGTGATGGCCAACTAGGCCATCTTTTGATACATATGCAGCTAGAGACAAGAGCTCTGGGGTACTGGTTAGTTCATATTGTTCCACCTATAGGGTTGAATTTCCCTTTAGCTCCTTGGGTACTTTCTCTAGCTCCTCCATTGGGGGCCCTTTGATCCACCCAATAGCTGACTGTGAGCATCCACTTCTGTTTTTGCTAGGCCCCAGCATAGTCTCACAAGAGACAGCCATATCATTGTCCTTTCAGCAAAATCTTGCTAGTGTATGCAATCATGTCAGCATTTGGAGGCTGATTATGGGATGAATCCCTGGTTATGGCAGTCTCTAGATGATCCATCCTTTCGTCTCAGCTCCACACTTTTTCTCTGTAACTCCTTCCATGGGTGTTTTGTTCCTAATTCTAATAAGAAGTGGCAAAGTGTCCACACTTTGGTCTTCGTTCTTCTTGAGTGTCATGTTTTTCACAAATTGTATCTTATATCTTGGGTATTCTAAGTTTCTGGGCTAATATCCGCTTATCAGTGAGAACATATCATTTGAGTCCTTTTGTGATTGGGTTACTTCACTCAGGATGATGCCCTCCAGGTCCAACCATTTGCCTAGGAATTTCATAAATTCATTCTTTTTAATAGCTGAGTAGTACTCCATTGTGTAAATGTACCAAATTTTTTGTATCCATTCCTCTGTTGAGGGGCATCTGGGTTCTTTCCAGCTTCTGGATAATATAAATAAGGTTGCTATGAACATAGTGGAGCATGTAAAAGACGGCATTTTCAACAAATGATGCTGGCACAACTGGTGGTTATCATGTAGAAGAATGGGAATTGATCCATTTCTATCTCCTTGTACTAAGGTCAAATCTAAGTGGATTAAGAAACTCCACATAAAACCAGAGACACTGAAACTTATAGAGGAGAAAGTAGGGAGAAGACTCGAAGATATGGGTACAGGGGGAAAATTCCTGAATATAAAAGCAATGGCTTGTGCTGTAAGATTGAGAATCGACAAATGGGACCCCATAAAATTGCAAAGCTTCTGCAAGGCATAAGACACTGTCAATAAGACAAAAAGGCCACCAACAGATTGGGAAAGGATCTTTACCTATCCTAAATCAGATAGGGAACTACTATCCAATATATATATATAAAGAACTCAAGAAAGTAGACTCCAGAAAATCAAATAACCCCATTAAAAATTGGGGCTCAGAGCTAAACAAAGAATTCTCACCTGAGGAATACCGAATGGCTGAGAAGCACCTGAAAAAAATGTTCAACATCCATAATCATCAGAGAAATGCAAATAACACAACCTTGAGATTCCACCTCACACCTGTCAGAATGGCTAAGATAAAAAATTCAGGTGATAGCAGATGCTGATGAAGATGTGGAGAAAGAGGAACACTCCTCCATTGTTGGTGGGATTGCAAGCTTGTACAACCACTCTGGAAATCAGTCTATCAGTTGGAGATAGTACTACCTGAGGATCCTGCAATACCACTCCTGGTCATTTATCCAGAAGATGTTCCAGCCGGTAAGAAGGACACATGGTCCAGTATGTTCATAGCAGCCTTATTTATAATATTCAGAAGCTGGAAAGAACCCAGATGCCCCTCAACAGAAGAATGAATACAGAAAATGTGGTACATTTACACAATGGAGTACTACTCAGCTATTAAAAAGAGTGAATTTATGAAATTCCTTGGCAAATGGATGGACCTGTAGGTCATCATCCAGAGTGAGATAACACAATCACAAAAGAACTCACACAATATGTACTCACTGATATTTGGATATTAGCCCAGAAACCCAAGATATAAGATACAATTTTCTAAACACATGAAACTAAAGAATGAAGACCAAAGTGTGAACACTTTGCCCCTTCTTAGATTTGGGAACAAAGCACCCATGGAAGTAGTTACAGAGACACAGCTTGGAGCTGAGATGAAAGGATGGACCATCTAGAGACTGCCATATATGGGGAACCATCCCATAATCAGCCTCCAAACACTGACACCCTTGCATACACTAGCAAGGTTTTGCTGAAAGGACCCAGATATAGCTGTCACTTGTGAGACTGTGCTGGGGCCTAGCAAACACAGAAGTGGATGCTCACAGTCAGCTATTGGATGGATCACAGGGCCCCCAATGGAGGAGCTAGAGAAAGTAACCAAGGAGCTAAAGGGATCTACAACCCTATAGGTGGAACAACAATATGAACTACCCAGTACCCCCAGAGCTTATGTCTCTAGCTGCATATGTAGCAGAAGATGGCCTAGTCGGCCATCAGTGGAAAGAGAGGCCCATTGGTCATGCAGACTTTATCTGCCTCAGTACAGGGGAATGCCAGGGCCAAGAAGTGGGAGTGGGTGGGTGGGGGAGTGGGGGACACTTTGGGATAGCATTGGAAATGTAAATGAAATAAATACCTAATAAAAAACAAAAACAAAAAAAATAAAGTTACTATAAATGATTTCAATATTGTACTGTCTTTACAGATGCAGTGTTTCTCTCCTTACTGGTCACATTTTCTGAAGCATTTTCTGGATTTGGCAAGCCCTAGAGGAGCCCATGTGACACTGGTTTTGTCTTGTAGTGGAAGTGCTATCTGCTAGCTGATTACATCTTTAAGAGGTCAGGCTTGGAGTGGAGTCCTTATGATTTTGTGGACACTCATTCAGAAGAAACTGATGTAGCTTTGTGGGAGCTCTGAATTAGTTCTTTTGAAAGAATAGGTACAAAAATGTTGACTCCTTTACAGCCTTCTGCAATGACTTCTTATGCTTTTATACTTACATGACTTGGTGTTGTCATCTTCCATAAAGCTGTCATGTTCTCCAAGACTTGGAATTGTCAGACAAGTATACTGACCTCATAAATTAATCCAACCTCCAGTGTTTTGATACAGAACACTGATTAGATCATTACATTTCTTTTCATGCAGTCCAAAAAATTCATGGTTGTGTTATAATTCAAATGAGCCCAATATTTTAAAAATACTTCCAAAATAATTTTATTTATAAAATTATTTTTTCAGGGGCTAACTTCCTGAAATATAATTTTATTATTTCAGTGTAACATCAACTATTATTATAAATGTTACTGACTTAAGATTTCTCCAAAGCTGTCTAAAAGAAATATTTTTATATTTTAATTTACTTAACATACTAGCCATCGTCATCAAAAAATCATGGTCACGTAAATGCTAAGAATACACATTTAGCAAGAAAAAAATCACTTATATCTAAGTTTTATGGTAGCAAAATTATTGCAACATTCAAATGTTCTTGTGTTATAAGAAGATAATTCAGTGATATTATCACAACCTAAGTTACAGTTGTCAGTACTTTAAATATTTCATTAATAGTGCTCAAAATATCTAGATCATTACAAATTATCTTAAAATTAATTTTAGATGCTTAATTGTTTTAGTATTTTTCTATTACAATTATATACCAGGTGGCTTTTAATTAAAATAAATATATTTCTTTAGAGGGTGCCTTGTCCAGGATCAATGTTCTAGACTTGCTGTGTCTGATGATGACTAGGTTCCTAGTAAATAACCAATACTTTCTCTCACAGTAAAGGAGGTTATCAGTCATTCTTTGACATATTTTAAAAACCTCATTAAACTATGTATAAAATGGATCTATAAAAAAATGTTTAGACAAGCTGCCTGAAAATTTTCATAGGAAATTACTTATGAATTACCAAACAGAGGACCTCTGAGTTAAAGAGTGTTAGGACTGTCTTGGCCGTCTCCAAAAACAAAAACCAAACAAAAAACAGAGAGAGAGGCAGGGGGAGGGGAGGGATCTATCACCTTCTTTAATCTCATGGTTGATCTTGATGTGGATTTTAGGGCCCAAATAGCCAGAAACTGGAAACAACCCAGATTTCCCTCAACTGAAGAATGGATACAGAAAATGTGGTACATTTACACCAAGAATTACTACTCAGCTATTAAAAACAATGACTTCATAAAATTAGTAGGCAAATGAATGGAACTAAAAAATATCATTCTGAGAGAGGTAATCCAGATACAAAAGAACACACATGGCATGTACTCACTGGTAAGTGGATATTATCCCAAAAGATTGGAATACCTAAGATTCAATTCACAGACCATATGAAGCCCAAGAAAAAGGAAGACCAAAGTGTGGATGCTTCAGTGCTTCTTAGAAGGGTGAACAAAATACTCATAGGAGGAAACGTGGAGATAAATGTTGAGAAGACACTGAGTGAAAGTCCATTCAGAAACTGCCCAAACTCAGGGTCCGTGGCATATACAGCTACCAAAATTGGACGGACACTATTGTGAATGACAGGAAGTGCTTGCTGATGGAAGCCTAATACAGCTATCTACTGAGAGGCTCTGCCAGAGCCTGACAAATACAAAGGTGGATGCTCGAGGTCAAAAATTGGAAGGCAACCTGGATCCTCGATGATGGAAGAGTTGGAGAAGGAACTGAAGGTACTGAAACTGAGGGTGTTTGCAGCCCCATGGAGGGAACAACAAGTGTCAAAAGGCCAGGCACCACAGAAAACTAAGGGACTGGACCACCAACCAAAGAACACACAAGGAGGGACCCATGGCTCTCGCCACATATGTGGCAGAGGATGATCTTGTTGGACATCAATGGGAGGACAGGCCCTTGGGCCTGAGGGTGTTCCATGCCCCAGTGTAGGGGAATGCCAGGGAGGGAAGACTGGAGTGGGTCGGTGGTTGGGGCATCACCCTCATAGAGGCAGGAGAGAGGGGATGAGATAGGGAGTTTCCAAAGGGGAGACCTTGAAAGGAAAAAACATTTGAAATGTAAATAAAGAAAATATACAATTAAAATTTGTATTTAAAGGAGGGACTTAGAACGAATTATATAGCATTTTATAGAAAAAAATTAATGAGTATGAATCTTTAGGAAGTAGATAATAGGTCTCTGCTGAAGTATGAAGAATTTTTACATATATAAAAAAAAAAGCACCAGCATGAACAGATTAAGATATGAAGGTAGTTTTAATATGCCCCCAAATGACCTTTCAAACTTTTGTTTTTAAAGATTCAGGTATTCATACTTACAGTGATGGTCACACATGATTGGCTGTTAGAGAATGGTCAGCTACTCATTCCTTGATTTCTCTTTAATTTACATTCAGTAAGAGAAGTTATTAAAAATCTAGTTCAATCAGCAAATCTTTGTGAGCACATAAGGGATAACGGCATATCAAGCAAGCAGACAAGCAACGGCAAACCTGCCTATTAGCCCAGTAGACATGACTGGTGTTTAATTTTTCTATTCTAGCAGCAAAGGTTGTAAACAGTCTCCATCCCTAAATTCATTCACTGTAGAAACCGTTTGGATGAATAGCAAATTTTATTTAGGACTCAAAGTTTTCTTGAGTTTGCATTAGTTATAGAATAGATATGCTATTTTTTAAAGCATACAGTCTAGTTTTTAATTTGGAACAGATGTTTTTCTTGTCAAGACATGACTGATTGTCATATTGTGCAGATTCCAATAAGTCATCTTTCATGCAACTGAGTAATATGTGTTCATCTCAAATGTATTTTTTTATAAAATATGAATAAAGTTGATCTTGGCATGATCATAAGAATCTTATAATATCTGCATTGGCTGGAATGATTAACTTTCTCAATTCTACAAAATTGGGCAAATATTATTTCACAAGGACTAGATATTGCTAGCTGTATTTTTCATCAGACATAATGCAACTCTTGTTTTTAAATGATATAACCTTCAGGCAACTATATTAAATAATACTATTACATGAAAGTAGGCCTAATGTATGTTTAATGTTTAATTCTTGATTTCTAAAGTTATCTAAATTATAGAATTCTAATATTGCAATTATATTTTATGTTGGGATAAATGCAAAATGCTTAAAGTTTTAATTTTCTTTAAAAGAGCTTCATAATACAGAACATGCCTTGGTATTCTTTTATATTTCACAAATGCAGGTTTTCTAAATAAGAATATTCTTATTGACATTGACAGATTTGAGCTTCAATGAGTAGACATCACCTAAGAAATCAATATGAAACTAACAGATCTTTTCTCATTTTTCAAACATAAAGATTTTTCACAAGAGTAAGAGGTGAACAAGAGTCTCAGTGAAGAGCAAAAAGTGCTCATGAATTCGAATAAATTATCTTTTTTTTTACACAAGACTTTCACACTAAACTCACCTATGACAAACCATTCCAATGTTTTAGAAATTTATTTCTTAGATCTTTTGAGGATCATGTTTAAATATATATTTTTATCATGTGTGTGTGTGTGTGTGTGTGTGTGTGTGTGTGTGTGTGTGCATGTGTATGGGTGTACCCTGTATTTTTCTGGAACCAATACAGTTAAGAAGAGAATCTCCCACTCAAGTTTAGGGAGTTTGAGATATTATTTGGGTGCTAGGAACCAAATTTAGGACCTCCAGATGATCAGCAACTTGTCATAACTACTGAGCCATCTCTAGGTCCACGAGGGACTTTAAAAATGTTTGTGTGTGTGTATGTGTGTGTGTGTGTGTGTGTGTGTGTGTGTGTATGCGTGCGTGTGTGTGCACGTGCGTGTGTGCGCACGTGTGCTTTCTAGAGAACAGAGCATAAGACTGGAGTACAGACTAAGTATTAACAAACGCCATGATATTTCAAATACACAGTCACAAGATGGTCATTCGGCTCTTAATAAATATGGATCTGCAAATAAAATAATGGATCAATATTTAGAAAATATCACAACTGGATGCCCATAATATTTTCTATTTGATGGTCACTTAGAAATTGTGAAATTAAGTCCATTTGTGAATTTAATCACTCTCTAGCTGTGCAAAAAATGTTTTTACAAAGCCCAAGGATTAAAAGGGTTTCTGTTCTGAGGGAAAATTTATTAAGACTCTCTGTGATGCCTAACAGTCTTTTTACAGACAGTCACATAGACAAACACTTGGTTTACAGAAAGACACTCTTTCTCCTTCATGAATCTTAAAACATATGGTCTTTGGCTATCTGAGAAATAAACAAAATATCACATATATATAATACATATATGAGAATTGTTAGTAAATCATTTCAAGCCACTAATAAAAGTTTAAATGTGATTTTGTGACTGGTAATAGGTCCTTATTAATACCCTCAAACTTAAATAATTAAAATGAAGTGCTATGGATATGGTTAGGAATATTTTGCTGTTCAGAAGGAAAAAAATTGTTAATAATACTTTAGTGAAAAAAATCCCTATTAAATTCATTGTAATGCACCAATATTTTTTAAGATAATTAACTAAATAGAAAATTTGGCAAATTATTAATCACAAAATTTATGTAGTTGTTAATTTTGTATTGAAAAATCATTCAATACTATCATAAAATGGAAGATTTTCTGCAAAAATACATATAAAGCATTTTGTGTGATATTGTTAACTTCATTTTATTTGTAGAAGCTATAAAATAACAAATGAGTAATTAAGATAAGCAGCTATTTTTCAAACCCATAATTTTCTCTTTGGAAGTAACTTTTTTTTTAAATTTTTTACATTCCTATCATTTGTATTCCCACAGGACTCAATAATTAATATTTATAAAATTTATTTTAATCAAAATCTATTATAATATAAATTGAAGAAATCAGTGAAGTCATTTAATGGATGACTCATAGTTAACTCAGATATAAACAGGAAGTAGGATAATAGTAATCTTTGGGCTGTGTTATGAAAAGTGAATTTTTTTCTGGATATCTCTTTCTGCATGGCCATCTGCTTTAAACAAGAGTTTATTCAATGACACATAGCTATAAGAGAGGAAATAGAGAATTCTTCCTAAAATTAATTCAGAGGACATGGTTTGCCTTATTGTACATGCTTGAAAAGACATTCTAACCATTATACCTCCCACCTCTTCTTGCACTTGTGTATATTCAGGAGTGTACTTGAATAGAAACTGTCTATGTTAGAAGATTAGCTGTTGATTTCTGGGGATGAACATTTTGTTCCATTTCTTAGAGTTGGTTGCAAGTGCAGGCTGATGCATATGATGGTCTTTTGTTATTAGCTGTAAAGTAAGGAGAGAAAATTGTGTTCATAACATGTACATGTAAGCATCCTAACTATCAAAGTGCACTGGAGAAGATGGGTATATATCTAGCCCAAACAAAGTATACACCCACCAAACTTGCTATTCTTTATGTTTGCCTGCCTCAGTTGGTTGGGTGATTCTGATTGGTTGGACTTTGTTTCTATTCTTCTTTAATAGTCTGGCACATGAAAATAAAGACAATTATAAGAAAAGTTTCAGTCACTCTTCCTTTCTGTTTGTGAATCCAACAAGACTGAGGTTGCTAGGAAGGCAGAACTGGATTTGTCTCCACAAGGATTCTTCGGGTCTCCTTTCTATTTTAATTTAGTTTTAGCAACTGCCTCTGTTCAATAACACACAACCCTTATCTCTTTGTCAGGTTTAGAATGTTGGCAGTTCATCCCTGGATTAAAAGTAGAAAAGTTATTTTTATTCTCACATGGAAGTAAACAGAGAAAGAAAAAAGGCCTCTGCTGCTTCATGAGACCATTAATTCCATTCAAAGGTTTCTATCTCTTTACCTAATTATCTGAAGAATCACTGTGGTGGTTTGAATATCTTTGGCCCATGGGGTGTTCTTTGAATAGGAGGTGAGACCTTGTTGGAGAAAGTCTGTCACAGTGTAGGCTTGGAGGGCTCCTAGTGTTCAAGTGCACTTCACCCAGAGCAGAAGAGGAAGTCATCTCCTATGTGCTTTGGAATTAGGACATAAAACTCTTGACTCCTTCTCTACCACCATGTCTACACTATGTCTGGCATAATGATAATGAACTGGAACATATGAAACTATACGGCAATGCCAATTAAATGTTGTCTCTTACAAGAGTTGCCTTAGTCATTGTATCTCTTCACAGAATAAAACCCTGACACTATTACTGAGGCTATGGAGCACTCACCAAAAGGATCCTAGTGTGACTGCCCTCTGAAAGACCCAACAAGCACCCGAAAGAGTCAGATGCAGATACTTGCACCCAAACAATGGACAAAAGCTGCTTACCTCTGTGGCTGAATTAGGGAAAGGCTGGAAGAAGATGAGGAGGAGGGCAATCCTGTAGGAGGACATTAAGTCTCAACCTGCCCCCCTGCCTCCCTGTGATCTCTCAGACACTGGATCACTAACCAGAAAGCATACACCAGCTGATATGAGGCCCCCAACACATAGAGCAGAGGACAGCCAAGTCTGGGTTCAGTCGGAAAAGATGCACTTAACCATCAAGAGAATGGAGGTTACTTGGTGTTTAGAGGAAATGCAGGGACAAAGAGTGAAACAAAACTGAAGAAAAGGCCATCCAGAGACTGCCCCTCTTAGAACCATCCCATCTGCAGACACTAAACCCCCAAACTATGGCTAATACAAAGCAGTACTTACTGAGAAGAGCCTGCTATGGCTGTCCCTTGACAGTCTCTGGCAGAACCAGACCAATATGGACGCGAATGTACACAGCCAAACATTCGATTGAGCTTGAGGCCCCCAGTGGGGAAGTTAGGGTAAGGACTGTAGAAGCTGAAGGGTTTTGCAACCTTATAGGAAGAAAAACAATATCAAACAATCAGACACTCCACAGTTTAATCCCAGAGACTAAACCACCAACAAAAGAGGAAGTAATCATGGCTGCAACTGGATATGTAGCAGAGGATGGTCTTATCTGGCATCACTAGGAGGAGGAGCCCTTTGGTCCTGTGGAGACTTGATGACCCACGGTAGGGGAATGCTAGGGTGCTGAGGCAAAAGTGGATTGGCGGGTTGAAGAACACCCTCATGGAGGCAGCGAGTAGAGAGTAGGGGATGGGGGACTTGTGGCATGTAAAAAGGGATTGGGGATAAATAAAATAACCATTAAAAATGAAAAGAAGGAGGAGGAGGAGGAGGAAGAAGAAGAAGAAGAGGAGGAGGAGGAAGAAGAAGAGGAGGAGGAGGAAGGGGAGGGGGAGGGGGAAGAAGAAGAAAAAGAAGAAGAAGAAGAAGAAGAAGAAGAAGAAGAAGAAGAAGAAGAAGAAGAAGAAGAAGAAGAAGAAGAAGAAGAAGAAGAAGAAGAAGAAGAAGAAGGGGAGGGGGAGGGGGAGGGGAAAGAAGGGAAAGAGGGGGAAGAAGGCCAAGAAGGAGAAGAAGGGGAAGGAGGGGAAGGAGAGGAAGGAGGGGAAGGAGGGGAAGGGGAAGGGGAAAGGGAAGGAAGATCTTCAGAGCAAACTGTGCCAATGGGGTCTCATAGAGTGTGAACAACTAACCAAAGAGCATGCCTCAGATGGACCTAGAACCCCTATATATACGTAGTAGTAGATGTGTAAGTTAGTCTTCCTGTGAATTCTTCAAAACTAGAACAGGGGATGCCACTGACTCATTTGCCTACTTTTGGATATTTTCCCCCTAGTTAAGATGCTTTGTCTGGCCTCAGTGGAAGAGGGTTCCCTTATTCCTGCTGCAACTTAATTGGTATCCATTGGAGACCCTACAGTTCTATTAGAATAAAGGGAAGAGGAAACTGGAGAAGGGAAAGTGAGAGTGAAAATTAGAGGCAAGGAGTTAGGCAGCTGTGATTAAGATGTAAATTGAATAAATAAATTAATGAAAAAGAAGGTATTTTATAATGCACTTAAAGCATAGAAAATCTCACGCATTTAGACATTTTATGATAGAAAATTATTAATAAAATTATGTTTTACTAATATTGCATTATTTATATTTTATTGAAGTCTAGCATGTTCAAGTTTAATTATTAAAATAGATGTAGAAGTTAGAGAATAGATGAACATGGTAAGATAAAAACATTAACAACCCAACAGAGAAGTAACACTGAATATCTTTTTATCATATACAATATTGAATATATCACAGCTTTTATAATACCTTATTAAAATAGTAATTTAGTATTTAGAATAAATTAATACTCTTACATAGTATTTCATATAAGTTAGGCTAACATTTAACTTGCTCAGTATAAGGTAATGACCATTTGCAATGGACCTCCAAATGATGAAATTTATGCATTTAGTATAAATGATTCGAATTTAAAACTATATTGCAGGCAGTTCAAAAATTTGCTTAAACTTCTCTGTTCAAAATAATTGTGTTTATTTCCTGTTGTTTCTATAGCAAAAAAAAAATTACTGATATGAAGTGTGTCATGGCCTCAAGTGAATTTCTTCACTGTTATTTTTTTTTAATAGTGTGCCATGTGCTGTCTATAGACACCTTGTTAAAACAGAAAGTTTTCTCCTAAATGCTTAGCAACTTTTCATTATATCATTTAGATCTCATGGTAATAAATATCAATTTATTTGTTATGTTGACATTCTTTTAATAATCAATGAGTATGAACGACAAAGTATACCTTGTCAGTATTTAATTATTACGTGAAATTCTCAAACCAAATATCCCATTTCAAATATGTTTTATATTTATTGTTTTGCCTATCCAATTTTAAATGGAAAAACCTAAGCGATGATGCAATACAAATAAGAACATATTATAAAGGGAATGCTGTTTGACAGTTTAATTTAAGGCTAATCTCTTAACACCTACACCTCTTTAAAGTTGACAGCAGATGCATGTACTGAGCTATTTTATGGTTTACACACTTAGAATTAAAAGATAATTCCAAATAGTGATTTGATAGATGCTCAAAACTGTTGAGTAGTGTCTAAACAAAATGATATACTCTTATTCATTAAATCATATACTAGAGTCTTGTGTACTAAATTATAGCATTTATGCATGATACTACACACACACACACAAATTTTACGAGCATATATTTCTGATTATTACATGAATTTTTCTTTAGCTTATTATTAGAAGGTTTCATTCATATGCACAATGTATCCTTATTGTGCACACCCCAAGAACTTTACATGAAATATCTCCACTTTGACTGACATAATTTTCTTTAGGGTTCATGCCTTGTTTTAATATACGTAATATTAAATATTATCAAATTTATATAATAAATGTATGTAATATTTAATTAATTTAAATTTACTAATAAAATAATTATTAAAATCCAGTTTATGCTGACCATGAGTACATGCATGTGGGACTATCCACTGATGTCTACAGAGCCTGCCAGTGCACCTCTCCAAAGGAAACTGATCCCTTTGCTACAGAGATGGCTCAACACTTAAGAGTACTGGTGGCTCTTATAAAAGAGACGCCTTCAGTTCCGAGCACTGAAATCCTGCAGTACACTAGAACCTGTGACTCCAGTTCCAGGCAATACAACTTCCTCTTCTGGCCACTGAAGATACTGGACACATGTCAGCAGGCAAGAATCATACATATACATATACGTAAACATAAATTTCAAAAGTTAAAGAGAAGATTTTTTTCTTTTTAAGAGAGCAACACTTAGGTTCTGAGAATTAATCAACTGCTCCTTAGTGACTACTGCGGCATATATATATATATATATATATATATATATATATATATATATATATATATATATATATATATATATATATATATATATGTATATATATATACACACACACATATATAGATATATAGTTTCTTCTTATATATAAACAGGCAACTAGAGCTATTGAGAATTCTCATGTAAAATAGCAATGACGTTTTTAGAAGTAAAATCCCATAGCTCTCCTCCCTATCTTATACTTCTTAGACTCTTGTGTTTTGTTACTTTATTTTTAAATTTCACTGAAATTTCTATGTGTAGAAGAAACCGTATTAGAGAAATTTCTAGAGAACAGCATCATGAGGAACTGGTGACATATTTATTATGAGTCTTTCAAAGTAATGGAGCAAGAAGGCTGACTCAGTTCTGGAAGTTTAAATTATACCCATGTTGCAAAATTAAACATGAATGTTATGTGTTAAATCTAAAGCTCAGAAATGTTGCTGTCATAAACTTGTGAACAGTAAATATTACTCCAGCTCTTATCTATATGATACTTTCAATACAATAAAATGATGTTACAAGACATAAAGAGTATAAAAATAGTGATTGGTTTGGTTTGAGTTTTTATTACAGTTTTCCTTTGTCCTTGAAATTTTAATTCACATATGCAATTAAATGATCAGTTTCTCCATCTCCTCCACCCCCCTCCCCCTGCTATCTCCCCTGATGTGTCTCTCAACTTCTTTTCTTTTTTCTTCTTCATTGTTTCTTGTTAAGTTACAAAGTGCAAGTGAAGCCCAACAAGTGCTTCCCACAAGCCCCTGGAACACAGAAAATGAATCTGTGCACAGTCACACGTCAGCAAACAAAAGGATTCGCCCTCCTTTAGTGGATACATATTACATGGCAGGGCAGTATTATGGCCTTTGCTTTGAGCCATACCAGGCCTCCATAATCAATACTCCAAGCTGAATAAAACAATTACTTTCTTAGAATATTCTGAGAATGCTTATGTCAGGAAGTGATTTGGAGGGTTTTGTTTGTTTGTTTGTTTGCTTGTTTTGTTTTCTTTTGTTTGTTTGTTTTTACTATACTGACATGTTTTCATCTTTTAAACATTTATTAATCATTTTATTTTATTACATTACAAATGCTGTCCCTCTTTCTGGTCTCCCCCTGATTTACCCCCTAATCCAACCCTCTCTGCTTTGCCTCAAAGAGAGTGCTCCCCCACCAACCCACCCTCCCCTTCCTGACTCCTCTAGCATCTCCATTCTCTGGAGGATCAACCCACCACAGGACCAAGTGGCTCCCCTCCCAGTGATGCCAGATACGGCAGTCCTTTGCTACATATGTAGGAGGAGCCATGGAACCACCCATGCATACACTTTGATTGGTGGATTAGACACTGGGAGCTCTGAGGGGTCCAGTTAGTTGATACTGTTGTTCTTCCTATCAGATATAATTCCCAACTCCTTCAGCCTGTCCTCTAACACTTCCACTGGGGTCTCTGGAATCAATCCAATCTTTGGATGTGAGTATCTGCATCTATCTTAGTCAGGTGCTGGCAGAGACTCTCAGAGGACAACCATGCCAGACTCCTGTCTGCAAGCACATCTTGGCAGCAGCAAAGTGTCAGGTTTGGTGTCTGCAGATGGTACAGTGGGACAGTCTCTGGATGGCCTTTCCTTCAGCCTCTACTCCATTACCCTCCAACCCTCACATTTCCTTTGGACAAAGCCAATTATGGGTTAAAATTTTTGAAATGGGTGGGTGCCCCATTCCTCCACGGGGGGGGGCATGTCCGTCTACTGGAGGAGGTCTTTTCAGGTTCTATCTCCCTGCTATTGTGTATTTTGGCTAATGTCACCCCAATTGGGCGCTGGGATCCTCATGGATCTGTGATGTCTGAATGTTTATAGTGGTTTCCCCAGTTCCTTACCCCCTTTCTTTCCTCTCCCCTCCCCTCTCCCACCCAGGTCCTTCTGCTTCCCATGATTATTTTGTTTCCCCTTCTAAGTGGACTTGAAGCGTCCACACTGTGGCCTTCCTTCTTGATGAGTTTCATATGATCTGTGAATTGTATTGTGGGTATTCTGAGCTTTTGGGCTAAAATTCACTTATCAGTGAGTACATGCCATGTATGTCCTTTTGGGTCTGGGTCACCTCAGAATGATAATTTCTTGTTCCACCCATTTGTCTAAAAAGTTCTTGAAGTTGCTGTTTTTAATAGCTGAGTAGTATAGCATTTACTAAATGCACCACATTATCTGCACAGATTCTTCCATTGAGGGACATCTGGGTTGTTTCGAGGTTCTGGAAATAATCCAGCTACTATAAATAAGGCTGCTATAAACATAGTGGAGCGTGTGTCCTTGTTATTTGTTGTGGCATCTTTTAGGTATATGCTCAGTAGTTGTCTAGCTGGATCCTCTGGTAGAACATTTCCAGTTCTCTGAGGAACCAACAGATTGATTTCCATAGTGGTTATATCAGTTTGCAATCTCACCAGCAATGAAGGAGGGTTACTTTTTCTCCACATCCTCTCCAGCACCTGCTGTCACCTGAGTTTTTGATCCTGGCCATTCTGACTGGTGTAAGGTAAAATCTCAGGGTTGTTTTGATTTTCATTTCCCAGATGATTTAGAATGCTGGACATTTCTTTAGGTAATTCGTGGCTATTTGAGATTCCTCAGTTGAGAATTCTCTGGCTCTGCACACCATTTTTAATGAGATTATTTGGTTTTCTGGGGTTTAACTTTTTGAGTTTGTTGTATATGTTGGATATTAGTCCTCTATCAGATGTGGGGCTAGTGATTTTTTTTCCCAATCTGTAGGTTGTGACTTGTCCTATTGACTATGTTCTATGCCTAATAGATCCTTTTCAGTTTCATGAGGTGCCACTTATCAATTTTTGATCTTAAAGCCTGAGTCAATGGTGTTCTGTTCAGAAAAAATGTCCCCTGTGCTGATGTGTTAAAGTCTCTTTCCCACTTTTTCTTCTATTAGATTCCATATATCTGGCTATATGTGGAGGTAATTGATTGATTTAGACTTAAGTGGTGTGCTAGGAGACAAGAATGGATCAATTTGCATTTTTCTACATGCAGACTGCCAGTAAGACCAGCATCATTTGTTGAAAATGCTGTCTTTTTTTCCACTGGATGGTTTTAGTTGCTTTGTCAAAGATCAAGTGACCATAGATGTGTGGGATTATTTCTGTAACAATATGATGTATTTTTTTAATAGCCATTGCTCTATAGTACAGCTTAAGGCCAGAAGTTCTTTTGTTATTGAGAATGGTTTCCACTATCGTGGGTTTTTTTTTCCATTTTTTATTAGGTATTTAGCTCATTTACATTTCCAATGCTATACCAAAAGTCCCCCATATCCACCCACCCCCACTCCCCTGCCCACCCACTCCCCCTTTTTGGCCCTGGTGTTCCCCTGTACTGGGGCATATAAAGTTTGCAAGTCCAATGGGCCTCTCTTTCCAGTGATGGCCGACTAGGCCATCTTTTGATATATATGCAGCTAGAGTCAAGAGCTCCGGGGTACTGGTTAGTTCATAATGTTGTTCCACCTATAGGGTTGCAGATCCCTTTAGCTCCTTGGGTACTTTCTCTAGCTCCTCCATTGGGAGCCCTATGATCCATCCATTAGCTGACTGTGAGCATCCACTTCTGTGTTTGCTAGGCCCCGGCATAGTCTCACAAGAGACAGCTACATCTGGGTCCTTTCGATAAAATCTTGCTAGTGTATGCAATGGTGTCAGCGTTTGGATGCTGATTATGGGGTGGATCCCTGGATATGGCAGTCTCTACATGGTCCATCCTTTCATCTCAGCTCCAAACTTTGTCTCTGTAACTCCTTCCATGGGTGTTTTGTTCCCAAATCTAAGGAGGGGCATAGTGTCCACACTTCAGTCTTCATTCTTCTTGAGTTTCATGTGTTTAGCAAATTGTATCTTATATCTTGGGTATCCTAGGTTTGGGGCTAATATCCACTTATCAGTGAGTACATATTGTGTGAGTTTCTTTGTGAATGTGTTACCTCACTCAGGATGATGCCCTCCAGGTCCATCCATTTGGCTAGGAATTTCATAAATTCATTCTTTTTAATAGCTGAGTAGTACTCCATTGTGTAGATGTACCACATTTTCTGTATCCATTCCTCTGTTGAGGGGCATCTAGGTTCTTTCCAGCTTCTGGCTATTATAAATAAGGCTGCTATGAACATAGTGGAGCATGTGTCCTTCTTACCAGTTGGGGCATCTTCTGGATATATGCCCAGGAGAGGTATTGCTGGATCCTCCGGTAGTACTATGTCCAATTTTCTGAGGAACCGCCAGACTGATTTCCAGAGTGGTTGTATAAGCCTGCACTCCCACCAACAATGGAGGAGTGTTTCTCTTTCTCCACATTCGTGGGTTTTTCAATTCTAGAAAAGTTGAGAATTGCTTTTTCTCTCTCTGAATTGAGTTGGGATTTTGATGGGGGTTGCATTGAAATCTGTAGACTGCTATTGGTAAGATGGCCATTTTTACTATGTTAATCTTACTGATCAATGAGCATGGGAGGTCTTTTTTATTTCTGACCTCTTCGATTTCTTTCTTCAGAGACTTGAAGTTCTTGAAGGGCAGGGTAAAGAGCCTATATTGACATTTATCCACTGAGTATAAAAAAATCACTGAAAATTCCCAATAAGTTGAAATAACAGAATTAAAAAAATGAATCATAACAGAATGAAAAAAATTGCTTTCTTTTCTCATTAAGAATTCTGTATAGCAGCTATCAACTGATACTAACTTAAATCTAAGGAGCTGAGAAGTCCTCAATTTGTGCTAAATATTTGTGTCTTGATTTTGCACAGGTAAACCCAGCTGGTGTAAATTTATGAGCTTGAGAGCCCTGCCCTGTCCAGAAGATAGAACTTTAATGTTTTCTTCCTCATGTTCCAACTCTTGCATTCACTTTCACTATCTATTCTGGTATATTTCTGTGACTTAGCAGAGGACTTGTGGTAAAGATGACCCATTATTGCTGAATGCAAATTGTTTGTTCTTAGAGCTTTGACCAGCTATGTGTCTCCTAAATGACAGCTGAAAACTGCAAAAGAAGTTTTTTTTATTAGATATTTTCTTCATTTACATTTCAAATGCTATCCTGAAAGTCCCCTAAACCCTCCCCCCGCCCTGCTCCTCAACCCACCCACTCCTGCTTCCTGGTCCTGGCATTCCCCTGTACTGGGGCATATGATCTTCACAAGACCAAGTGCCTCTCCTCCCATTGATGGCTGACTAGGCCATCAAGTTTTAAGTTTGAGAACAAACCAGGTCTGTGTGTATTAATATCAGTATATGGAAAACAGTTAGATAACATGACCATTTAGTAACCAAATAATAGCAGTTTCTATTTTATTATCTATTTCCTTTCAGCTTTGGGATTTTTTTAAAAGACGTTTTCTTCTTTTACATTTCAAATGCTATCCCAAAAGTCCCCTATACCCTCCCCCTGCCCTGCTCCCCAACCCACCCATTCCCACTTCCTGGCATTCCCCTGTACTGGGGCTTATGATCTTCGCAAGACCAGGGCCTCTCCTCCAATTATGACCTCTAGGCCATCCTCTGCTACATATGCAACTAGAGACACAGTTCTGGGTGGTACTGGTTAGTTCATATTGTTGATCCTTCTATAGGGTTGCTGACCCCTTTAGCTCCTTGGGTACTTTCTCTAGCTCCTTCATTAGGAGCCCTGTGCTCCATCCAATAGATGACTGTGAGCATCCACTTCTGTATTTGCCAGGTGCTGGCATAGCCTCACAAGCATAAAGTTCTATCCTGTGGTAGATGAATCAAATCCAATCAGAAAGCAGCTATTTATGCCACAACAATTTTTCCAGTAGATAAAACTTGCATGACAGGTCAGTATTGTAGCATGCCAGTTACCAACCTGAAAAAGACAGTTGTTATTTTTTCACTCCAATTAGTTTGCATAACACCAATAAATAAATACATTAGGAATTATCATGGTTGGTTTTGGAACTCTATAATCCTTAGCTAAAATATGTAATATATTCAGTAATAAAAGATTAGTAATGGCATTACCAATAGCCTTTGTTGTTTTTGAAACCCATGGGGCTTCCTGACTAATAACTCACAGGGAGGTATCCAGGCCTTGTACTTTAATTTCCATTTCATAAACTATCTTTCAAGGGACATTGTCCACCTATTCAAGGCAATTTCACTTCAGTTGTTTATGCTATTTTGAACTTAGATCATACAAAGAATCAGCAAAACCAATAATCAATTGAGAAAATCAATAAGATAGTTAAACCTAAACCAGACTCGTCAGAGGGCACAGAGATAGTATCCAAATTAACAAAATCAGAAATATCTCTTCTTATATACTTTATTTGTTAGTCCAGTGTCTACCATCATTTTCCTCATCTTCTTATGTTCTGCCTCCCTTAAATTTTTATATACTAACATATAGTTCTGAACAAAAATTTAAATGTATCAGATTTCTATCACTCCAACATCTAAACTCAAATCTCAATAAATTTTAAGTGTATTTGAAAAAAATCACAATGAGAGTTTCTATTAACGAAAGAAAATAGTATTTTAATTCATACATTTAAAAAGGTTTTCTATTTAAATAAACTTGGGTAATTTAGGTATATAGAACATTTGAAAATATAACACACACACACACACACACACACACAGCTTTGTTCTACAATCTATACCCTACACAGAAGTGATGTGCATTGTCTGTAGAGTGAAAGACCTCATCTACGACAAGTATTCCAGGAAAGAAGGTTTGAAAATAAGCAGAAAATATTTGAATTCACTTAATTCTCATTTTTATATCTTACTCACAGTTGTGTATGTGTGCTGTGTACAAATTTTTCCAGTAGATAAAACTTGCATGACAGGTCAGTGGTGATCATTGTTATTCCTTTTCATAACAATATTTAGGACCATCTTTTCAGAGTACATAGCACTGGATCATTTCATGCAGTCAGAGGAAGTGACTACTGAAGCGCAAAACAAATGGCTTAGTCAGATATCTTCAACTTTATTTAATAAAACATACACTAAACACATTTTCCGACCTAAGCTGTGTGTTCCTGGAAGAAGATATGTTTGGACGACTTCAAAAGCCACTCTGGCCTTCTAGATGTCAGATGTAAATAGCCAATAGACTCTTCTCTGGGAGTAGAGGAAGAGGAAGATGAGGATGGTTGGCTTCTCTATCATTTGTCACAAGTCTCCAATGACTGAGGCCCCTCCTATGTGTCACAAATCTCAAGCCCTGGGGTCTTTTCTGTTCTTAAATTTGAATTTGTATTATGTTAGCCTCATTAAAATTTATCTTCAATTTCTCTTGTTTCACTACCTCTATGAGAAGAGAGAGAGGATGTGGAGCAAAATAATATTGCAGTAATATTCTAAAATTCACAATGTTTTGGAAATAAGATTTATCTTAAACTCTTTTGCAAACCATGTTAATTAGAATTTATGTGATTCTAGCTGGTACTCTGGAAGACTCAATTTGACTTTATTTCATGTGCACATCTTCTGATTCCTCCAGGCTACTTGTCTCTTTAACTTCTAGTCATTAATAAAAGTAGTCTTAAATTGTAAAAAATTAAAATATATTATGAGATTCTGATGTGGTATTATGACCCATATTAAGTAATATTAAACACTTTAATGTGTGTTTGCAACAATTTTCTCATTACAACTAAATAACTGACTGAAATATGGACTTAGTCATTCTGAGCCTGTTCTACAATCAAACTTTATATTGGGAAAATAATAATTTTGCTAGTTTTAATAAAACTATTATATTTCTAAGTTAGATTAGATTCAGAGAAAATATAATCTGGATGAATTCACAATTTATAAATGAATAATAAACTACCAAACTTCATTTTATTTAATTAAACTGAAATGATAGGTGTCCAGGGAATAATGCTAATTGCTGTGAAAATTATTACTGAACAATATTTGATACGAAAATTCCTCATGTAAAATCAACAACATTATTCAAGTCATCCTTAAAAAATGAAATCATAGCCAGTAATACCTTTCTGCAAATCTCTTCAGAATACTGTAATAACAACCATTTTGTAGCAGCACATGGGACCTTAAAGTAACTATATTCTACGTCAGTTATTACAATTTTTGTATAATCAATACCTCTCAGAATCATGAAACTGCAATGACCATTGAGTAATTTCTTGGTTTGATCAGACATCAGATGGAGGGTCACTATAACCTTCATTAAAGGTAAATTATGGGAAACGAAAAAAAATCTTCTCAATACCAAAGAAGGCATTGGAGACATGTAATTCTCTTTCCCAAAACTCCATCCTGAGAGGCTGTGTCAAAATAACACTTCAGAAGAGCATGCATGCTACTTTTGTAATGACTTTTAACCCCTTTTCCTGCCTTATTTTGTATAATTATTACATTGACTCCTATAAGAACACAAAATATGCTCTTATTTGTTTATTCATATATTATTTTCACTTTATAATATAAAACTCAAAAAAGTGAATTTGACTATAATAAATAGTGTTATTATTTTAAGTTTTTAAATAATGATGCCTAAAGTAAATATTACTACTTTATTTTTTAAATACATTTTAATATGGAAAACTCTTTCTTTTGTCATTACTGCATACAGCTACAATAGAATATATATTTTCTTTTGACTTCAATAGTTAATCATTTCAGAATATATAAATGCAGTGATGGGTTTTCTCACACTATAGTTTAACAATAATATGCTGCTCTGAATGACACTGTCCTCTTCATAGTCCCATAGATAAGCAGCCTTGCTTTTTTGTTTATGAACCTGCTCAGGATGTCTACAAATTGTGACTTAACAAAGGAAGGATTTGAGATTTCAAAGCCTCTGTCTGCTGGCAACTTTATTTACCAATCAAAGCCAATTGAGTTCCCTCAGTCTCTTACATGCTGACATGTGGAGTCTCTTAGGGATCCAAATTAACAATACAAGCAACATTAGACCAAACTTATAACTACTTTCAAGTATAATGAAGCTTATAATCAAACTTGCCATTCTGAAAGGATAAATGTTGAAATGATGGACTACTTTTGAATTCCATTGCTTATGCAAAGACTAAAAATTATCACTTTTAGCTAGATGTAGTTCTCTAGACTACATACATTCCAAAATATGTTAATAAAAAGACAAGTAATTTATGATATTGTTGGTCAAAATTGCAAAATGTATGACAATATGGGTAGATCTGCAGTTAAACAGAGGAAATATCTTGGAGTTCTATTGAAATGGCATTTCAGTTCTTTGGATATATTTATTCTTAGGCCTGGTAATTCTTTTAGAGATATAGATGAATCACAATATACATTTAATTTAATTTTAAATTAAAATGCTTAAATTTGATCACAAATCTTTCCAAAAAGAATCAATGAACTAAACAACTTATTGATTGTGTATTTAAAATGGCTGTCTAGGTCTTTATAAATGCGTCTTAGTGAGTTCTTGAATTGTTTTTTAAAATACTGTATAAGAATATTTGTACTGTGAATATGTGTACCTCTGATGAAATCAGCCCTTCTTTCCTAATGAAATCTGCACAAATGCTGAAAAGAATGAAGACTTCAAGCACTTTTTTAAAAAATGAACTTCCAGAAAAATGAATATTTGACAATGTAATTGCATACAACATTCTCAGAACTGCAGCTTAAAATTGTTCACCTTAACCTTCTAAAGGCCATGTTATAAACATCAAAACTCTCTGCAGAGGATATGGGATTGAAGGTTATTTCATGTATACTTTTAAAAATGTATTTAAAATACCTCAATCAAAATTTCAGTATAAATAAAAATAACTATATTTTAAAACATTGTTCTTTACAGAACCTTAGGTTGTATTTTTTTAATTATGTTGCTTTTATTATATTAAACTTTTCGGTATTATAAACAATTGTTGTGTAATAATTATTAGTAGTTTGTATATATTTCCATTTGTTTATATTCTTTCCATTGTCCCAAGTTTATCTAACTTTCTGCCTTAAGTCTGAAGTCTTTATTTTATTTATTGCATTATCGTCTTTATGCAAACATGAAATATTTCCTCTTCATAAAATATTTGTATTATTCGCCTTCAATTTGAATAATTATGCTTTTATTTTTCTCAAAGAAATAAAGCAGAGAATATGGTTTCTCCTTTTGGTATATAAATGTTTTAGAAAATAATGGATAAGTTAAAATGTTTTAAAGATTTTGACTCATAAAAATGTAAAATAGTAAGATAATCTGGAATTATCATTGAAAAAAATCAGAGAAATTTAGAATGGACACATATTTTTCTCACAAAAGATTTCAGTATTTTATGAGTTGTAACATTAAGTTAAAGCATTTATTCTTGAAATACGAGCAAGCTGTAAAATAAATTCTTAATAAACAAAATAACAGAATATAAAAAGTATTTGGAACTTAAGCATCATAGTTATCTATTTTTATATTCAATCTGGGGTAGTCACTATTTAGATTATTTAAACCTGTAAGTTGATACTCTAAATAATCTCTCTCTCAGATGAGGTTTTTTTGACTTTTCTGAATAATATGAATACAGTTTCCTCTCCTTCTCCTCCTTCAAGTTCTTTGCCCCCTATTCTAAATTCTCAACTATGTTAATAATACATTTAACAATCTTACAGTATAAATTTAGGCTAAAATAACAGAAAGTTATTCAATCGGTATAGTTATAAAATATAATTCTTTAATATTTTCTATCAGTTGTAAAAAGAGGTGTCTTTAGTGAACGGAAAGAGCTGGGCCAATATATGGGTATATGTATAAGTATTCAGAACAAAGTTAGAAACTATATTGCTTTGAGAAATTGGCAGAAGGGGTTTGCCCTCTTGGGTTTATGACTTTGACATCCATGTTTACCTGACTGCATTTACAGTACCAAACATAAATCCCTTATTAAAAGGACCTTGATGATAATTAAATAATTATTGGTTATCTTCAATATCAGAGTATTATAATTGTACCCTTGAGGATATCTTGCCCGTCTCATAATCATGATAAGTAGACTTTACAATTGTTTTAGACAAAAAAAAGTAACTTTAGTGTTTTCAACCCCAAGAGATTGATATATCTACAACACAAACCTGGCAGTTAGTGCATGGGGATTTACATGGAATAAGTGCTGGTTAATATAGTCAGAATATAACTACCAGGTTCATTCCTTTCAAATAATGTCCTCAAAACATAACGTGGAAAGTGAACCTATAAAACCTCAACAATATGGTTGTCTGAACCTCCTGGAATAATAACAGTATGCAACTCTCTGGAATAACACCAGTATGGATTATTGTAACAAATTACAGTTTTTAAATGCAACCAGATACTTGGATTTCTAGTGAGAAAGAATTCTAAATTATAAGTGTGTTGTTGAACAGGAAAGAAATCTTCTAATTTTGGTATTCTTATATCTTGATTTTTTTTGTCTTTCATAATCACTGTTGTTGATTATGATTATGATGATGAAGTAAGGTATTCATAAGCCGAAGTGATCACTAGTTCAAATATTTATATTGAATAGCCAACAACAAAATTGGATCATACATGGGTTCAATTAAGTCACTAAAAGCCTTTAGATCCAACTACCAAATAGGAAAAAAAAATAACTGAACAACAAGAATTGATGGGTCAAACACATTTTGGTTTAAAATAAGGTTCTATCTTCTAGTCCTTTTGGAGTTTCAGGAAAGTTATTTTCCTATAATCCCTGTGATATTGATTATCTGTCCTCATAGTGTTGCAGTGAAGATTAGAAGAAATATTATCTTCAATGGCACTTTGAGCGAAATGTTTAATGTGGGAATGACAGCTCCTATGATGATAGCTGTAGTCTGTTTTTTTTGGATTTCTATCATAGAAGACCATAGACTGGAAAATTTGTGATGAATAAAAGTGATTGGCTCTCAGTAATGGAGGCTAGAAAGGCCAGTATCAAATTATTACATCTTGCTGCATCACTACATGTGAAAAGGAAAAATGAAAAGGGATAGAAAAATAAAGATATAGAAGCAGAGTTTGGGACTAACAGGGGTAGTGGGTTACTCTGGAGTTGACCTCACTACTGAAGGTGTCTGTCTCGTAATGATCATGTTTCCACCTGTTGATATTTGAAATCTCAGTGTATTTACTTTATACTATTGGAAGGACAATTATTCAAACCATGATGGTGGTGGTGGTGGTTAGACATGAAACCAGTGTGTTGATTGTGTCATAGTGTTTGTTAATTTTTCTCACATGAACAAATGTATACACAGATAAATGTATAATTCCACCAGTGTACAACTTGATGGACCAGTGCCTGGACTGAACGTATTTATAGAGGATAGATGAGGTGTTCTTTTACTGGATCATGGGGCAATCCAAAGTAGTTGTGTCACCACATAAGTCACCAGGAATGATTTTTAATGAGACCTTTATCATGGAGTCACTCTACAGTTAAATATCTTACATATATACATTAATATCTAAAAATATCACTTAAAACTAGAGCAAAGCAAGAACAAGAAAGTGTTGAGCACCTATAAGATGATCCGTGGCATGAGACCCTCTTGCCTCTTCCATAAACTGACAGTAGATATGGTATCACAGTATATTATGCTCATTTCATTGCCATGACTGCAAGACCAAGCTATTCTTTATTTCTAGATAGCGATGAGGTAACATTCTCTCTGGTTCTAGAAGTATAACTATACTACAACATGGATTATCAAAGACAATGAATTAGGATGTGAATTTTCATTTACAATAATTTTACAATTATTACTACCAAAATATTAATTAGAGGAAGAGTAGTGAGGGGTCTATGATTAACAGTAGCCCTTTATTAGCTGACTATTATGAACTTAAGAAGAGTAGGTTTCTTTATATGATTTTTACAAGAAATAAAACAAATGTACTTAACTAATATGTCATCATGTAAACTCATTAAATCAACTAACAATTTCGACTGAATGGATTCTACCTTCTTGAGAAAACAGTAACATATTGCATTACTTATATGAGAGATCGTCACATCATTCAAATATATATTCCAATATTAAAATGAACTGAGACAAGATAATAGGCTTCATGTCTATTTACACTTGTAGCTGTCCTCAATAATATAAATATCATTCTTGTTCCATCTATTTGATGATTCAACAATATTTTCCTTTACCTCTTATTAAGATAGAATTCCCTAACATTTCTATACCTGAGCATTCTTCGCATAATCTCTATTACTATTCATGAAATGGTAAAAAATATACTATAACATAATCATAACCAGGCATAATACATTGAAAATTATTTAAACATTTATCTTTACATAAAATCCAATAAAAAATATAAAAATGAAAAAATGTAAAGACTTAGATATGTAATCGTAATTCAAATTTACTGCTTACATGTATTTTCTTCAACCATATTAAGAAAATTTCATCAATTTAGAGTAGCTAAAATAAATTTTAATTTCTATGTTACAAGAATTCACACCAAAGCATACATCTCATCATAACATCTAGTTATTTTTATTTCAAAAGGAAGACACTAAGATAATAATAATTTCCTTTCAAACAACATAACTTTTAAATAACAAGATTTGAAGGGAAATAGTATATTTAATAGTAACACAGACTGATTAAAAATAGTGAGAGTAATATTAAGATATATTTTAAACAGATTCTATGTGTATATGAATAACAAAGTAATTGGCATTACTTTATGGTGCTTCAAAACTTTTAAAGCTAATTCACAGATACTATATATATTTCCTAATCAATTACCACATGGTTGTTCTTCAATATTACATATGAGCAATATATGTAATCAATTGGGTTTTTGTTACTTTTGTTTTTGAGTGTGCTGTTGCCTTCTGTTGGCTACTCTATTTCCATTTGTATTGAATAATGTGTACCTAGATATTTATAGAAAATTTTTATATGGGGCTTTCAAGAATGCTTTGACATAAAAAGAGAAATCAATGTATATTAAAACACGGATACATTTTATCAGTATATATAGATACATAGTGACCTAGTGTTGGAGAAATGATTTATTACAGGCAATACATAGAGCCAATATGAGTATCCTAATATATAATTATTAATTATCTTAAAACACTCTATGAGGAATAATGTGTTTTTATTTTTACTTTTAATTTGTTTTTATATTCTGGGATTAGTATATAAACCATTCCCCACTTCCATTTCCTACCTCCAAACTTTCCTTGACCCCTTTCAAATTCATGGCCTCTTTTTAATTGTTATATACATAGTGTACCCAGATTTTAAAAACTCTAAAAATACCACCAGGAATCACAACACTAATGTAAGCACAGAAGGGTCTTTATTCAAGCTTGAGCATGGTCCACCAACCTTCCTGATGGAATAGGAAGGAGAGTGAACCTCAAGTCTAATTGAAGGGAGTTTATTAAAAAAAAAAAAAAACACGCAAGTCTGGGCTTCCAAGCCTTGGCTTTACATGAGAAGGTAAAGGAATGGTGGTCTTTAAGCTAATTGGTTTGCAGCACCTGGTTAAAACACAGGGAGGGAGCATACATCAAAAAAGGAGCACCTTGAACTGGGAAAGACTTTTTCCCCCCCCTCTCTGTTGTTATCAGGCAGCTGCAGTTGCTTTCTATTCAGGGACATTTCTTGATTTTTCTCAGACTTCAAGGGAAGGGGGCATGCCTCTCTAAGGGCAAGTTAACTTAGAATGAAATCTTAAGAACAAAATGGAAAAAAAAAAGAAAAGAAAAAGAACAAAATGGAGTTTTATATATGTGTGTGTGTTTGTGTGTGTGTGTATAAATACATTCATAAATAATAAACTCAGGCTTCTTAGTCTGTAAAGTTTAACTCTATATATGTTTTCAGTGATGACTATCTGATATTAGGTTAATCTATTGGTGTGTTCGTTCCTGGGGAAGACTAATCCTTTTGCTCTAATCGTTTCTTGGTTTCTTGCAGATCTTTGTGCAGATTTGGGAAGCTCCTGAAATTTATCCTGTCCACATTATTGTCTATAATGCTGTCCATGTTCAACTCAGGATTAGGCAGTAGTGTTGGTGAGAATTTATGGGTGTAGCTTACATGCACAGAAGACACAGGTTGACAGCAAACTCACTAATCTTCTGGTTGATACAACAACCTTTCTTTTTCCTTTCTGATAATAGGAGCTTGAGAAAAGGCTCAATGTGTAAAGGCACTTGCTGAGCAATCCTATTGACTGAAGTTAGATCCCAGAATCCAAGTAAAATTACAAGTAAGCCTGTCTAAACAATGTTGTGTTCTAAATTTCCCATGTGGCTTTACATATGTAACACATATGCACATACACATATATACATATGCACAAACATAGAGATAATAACGTATAAGAATGTGTATGTATAAACCAGCTCTGTTTATCAGCATTAAACAATATGTGTGTGTGTGTGTGTGTGTGCGTATACACACACATACACACACACACACACACACATATATTTATTTTGCAAGACAAAATAAAAAAGTTATAAAGTTGACAAAAAATAAACACACTAAAATTTAACAATAAAAGAGGAGTCTTGATCACTTTCCCTCGGAAAGTTACTGTGACTCTGGAAGCTTATAATTCTTAATGACTTAGGGATATTAACTACTCCCTTAGTAGGTTTGGTAAGAGTAGGCATTATTTTTGATCACATAGTTATTACATTGTTTTAAAATGAATTTATCAATAAAATTACAGTTTTGTTTTAGGACACCTTGAGAACTGTAGTACAGATTTGAAAACAATGGTTCAGAGAAATGGAAAGTCTGAACTTATGTCAGAAGGTATAGTTTGAACGAAAATAAATGGCAATACATTTACAGGAGCCTATTATCTAAGAGAAGTCAGACAGGCAGAAAAACTTGAGATTTATTCAGAGGAAAGTTTAAGAGTCAGTTTGAAAGGAGCAAAAAAATGTAAGGCAAAGTTCAAGTATGGTTCTGAAGGATCATTAATCCAAGTTAAAGTGGGTATGTTACTTTACCCACAAGGAAGAATCAGTAGGGGAAGGAAATAGACATTTGAAAGTAGTGTGTAACTAGTAGCTAGATGCAGCTGATTTAACATGGTAGATTCGAGGCAGTAATTCTTAGAAGTAAGCTCATAGAATAGACAGATTTTAAATAGATCGATAATAGATACATAGATAGGTAGACAGACAGATAGATAGACAGACAAACAGACAGACAGACAGATAGATGAAATTGATAGAAGATAGATGAGAAACTGATCCGGAAGCTTTGACATATGCACGTGCAATTTGTCTCCTAAATTTGTGTCCATTAGTAAAGTTCCAGAGTCACAGTAGTTTTGAGATTGAAAGAAATCAACACTCGGCTTTTATTATAGACTTTTTTGTTTTTGTCAACTTTATGACTTTGTAAATATATTCTAAATATCAACTGTAATGCTTATAAATAGAACTAATAAAGAAATTTGTGTTAAGTGACTTTTATTCAGAAATGCCATTTTTGGTGAATTTAATGACAAAACTTTTAGGAAACTTGTCCTATTTCTTGCTTCGGTGGTTGGAACCAGATATTCAGAAGCAGGCAGCTAGCAGATCTCTTTATTTCTATACTTGCTGGGGACAAGAGTAACATTTAAAATATACAAAAATCAGGGTTAAAAGCTTACCCATGAATAAGTTTCTTAACCTTTCTTCATGTGGATTTTTTTTTGAGTTTAAAGAACTTCAGTGGTTATTTCCATCATGAATGGACTCAATTATCTCCCACTAGCACGAGTATTGCTTCCTACTCCGTACCACCTTCCCATCTTTGTCAGCATTTCTTAACAACTGTTTCTTAATGATTATCTGTACAAGGAAAAAATTGAATGTAAATGTAATTTTAACTTGTACGATCCTTATGAGTAAGCATTTTAAAATTTTTCATATATTTATTGGCCATTTGTGCTTCATCCATTTTTAGAATTTGTCACTTCATTAGCTCACTGATCAATTCAGCTTTCTTATTTTAGTATTCTCTTAATTTGTTATATATTCTAGAAACTAATTATCCTTTTAACACATAGATGCCAAAAAAAGATTCTAATTCAGAACTGAAGAGTATATTTCTCTGTAGTAAACTGAGTTTGAATTTTACACTGGGAAGTGAATAATTATAGAAGAAAAAGATAAAACAAAAATGAAAGAAATTAATACCACATAAAATTTTTGCTGATATAACAGGGTAATGATATCAAGATAAATTCAGAGAAACTATGACAGCAAAAACAAGACCTGACAGTATCAACCCAAATAAAGTTCTGGCACAGATGAGCAGAATGGTACATGAAATTCCATCCATAGCTAAAAAGATATTCATAACTGATAGTTGCTGAAAGCAAGCAAATCAGGTTTGTTCTCCAGAGTGTAACCGAGTGTATCCACCACTCTCCATTGAAATCACCATGCTTAGAACTAGTGGGATGAGTGAGGAAGTGAGAGAAATGGGAGAAGTTCACTGGCTGGGAAGACTATGATTCAAATATATGTTATGAAATTCTTAAAGAAAACTAATGACCCTTTAAAATTATTATTGTAAACTTTCTTTAAAGAGTCAAAGGCATTCCTGTACTCATTATTTAGGAGTCCCACAAAAACACCAATCTAGCAATCCTAAGACATATACAAAGGTACCAGGGTCCCTGGCCCGGGGATTCTACAGACACCCACAAGGACCCACACAGGACCCTCAACGGGATCTTAAAACCTATGGTGAGTGGAACACAACTTCTGCCAGGAGGCAGGTTCAAATACCAGATATCTGGGCACCTTCCTTGCAAGAGGAGAGCTTGCCTGCAGAGAGTACTCTGACCACTGAAACTACAGATAGAGTTAGTCTCCCATGTCTGCTGATAGAGCATAACAGAATCACCTGAGGAACAAGCTCTAACCAGAGACAACTATAACAACTAGCTCCAGAGAATACCAGATGGCGAAAGGCAAACGAAAGAATCCTACTAACAGAAATCAAGACCACTCACAATCATCAGAACACAGCACTCCCACACCACCTAGTCCTGGGCACCCCAACACAACCAAAAAGCTAGACCCGGATTTAAAAGCATATCTCATGATGATGGTAGAGGACATCAAGAAAGACTTTAGTAAGTCACTTAAAGAAATACAGGAGAACACTGCTAAAGAGTTACAAGTCCTTAAAGAAAACAGGAAAACACAACCAAACAGGTAGAAGTCCTTATAGAAAACCAGGAAAACACATCCAAACAGGTTATGGAAATGAACAAAACCATATTAGACCTAAAAAGGGAAGTAGACACAATAAAAAAAACCCAAAGTGAGGCAACGCTGGAGATAGAAACCCTAGGAAAGAAATCTGGAACCATAGACGTGAGCATTAGCAACAGGATACAAGAGATGGAAGAGAGAATCTCAGGTGCAGAAGATTCCATAGAGAACATCAGCACAACAATCAAAGATAATAAAAAACACAAAAAGATACTAACTCAAAACATCCAGGAAATCCAGGACACAATGAGAAGGCCAAACCTATGGATAATAGGAGTTGATGAGAATGAAGATTTTCAACTTAAAGGGCCAGCAAATATCTTCAACAAAATTATAGAAGAAAACTACCCAAACCTAAAGAATGACATGCCCATGAACATACAAGAAGCCTACAGAACTCCAAATAGACTGGACCAGAAAAGAAATTTCTCCCGACATATAATAGTCAGAACAACAAATGCACTAAATAAAGAGAGATTATTAAAAGCAGTAAGGGAGAAGGGTCAAGTAACATATAAAGGAAGGCCTATCAGAATTACACCAGCCTTTTCACCAGAGACTATGAAAGCCAGAAGAGCCTGGACAGATGTTATACAGACACTAAGAGAACACAAATGCCAGCCCAGGCTACTATATCCGGCCAAACTCTCAATTACCATAGATAGAGAAACCAAAGTATTCCACTACAAAACCAAATTCACACATTATCTTTTCACGAATCCAGACCTTCAAAGGATAATAACAGAAAAAAAAAACAATACAAGGATGGAAATCACACCCTAGAAAAAGCAAGAAAGTAATCCATCAACAAACCAAAAAGAAAACAGCCACAAAAAATGAATGCCAACTCTAACAACAAAAATAAAAGGAAACAACAATTACTTTTCCTTAATATCTCTTAATATCAATGGATTCAATTCCCCAATAAAAAGACATAGACTAACAGTCTGGCTACACAAACAGGACCCAACAATCTGCTGCTTACAAGAAACCCATCTCAGGGAAAAAGACAGACACTAACTCAGAGTGAAAGGATGGAAAACAATTTTCCAAGCAAATCGTCTGAAGAAACAAGCTGGAGTAGCCATTCTAATATCAGATAAAATCGACTTCCAACCCAAAGTTATCAAAAAAGACAAGGAGGGAGACTTCATACTCATCAAAGGTAAAATCCTCCAAGAGGAACTCTCAATTCTGAATATGTATGCTCCAAATACAAGGGCAGCCACATTCATTAAAGAAACTTTAGTAAAGCTCAAAGCACACATTGCACCTCACACAATAATAGTGGGAGACTTCAACACACCACTTTCACCAATGGACAGATCATGGAAACAGAAACTAAACAGGGACACACTAAAACTAACAGAAGTGATGAAACAAATGGATATGACAGATATCTACAGAACATTTTATCCTAAAACAAAAGGATATACCTTCTTCTCAGCACCTCATGGTACCTTCTCCAAAATTGACCACATAATAGGTCACAAAACAGGCCTCACCAGATACAAAAATATTGAAATTGTCCCATGCATCCTATCAGACCACCATGGCCTAAGGCTGATCTTCAATAACAACAAAAATAATGGAAAGCCAACATTCACGTGGAAACTGAACAACACTCTTCTCAATGATACCTTGGTCAAGGAAGGAATAAAGAAAGAAATTAAAGACTTTTTAGAGTTTAATGAAAATGAAGTCACAACATACCCAAACCTTTGGGACACAATGAAAGCATTTCTAAGAGGGAAACTCAGCTCTGAGTGCCTCCGAGAAGAAACGGGAGAGAGCACATACTAGCAGCTTGACAACACATCTAAAAGCTCTAGAAAAAAAGGAAGCAAATTCACCCAAGAGGAGTAGACGGCAGGAAATAATCAAACTCAGGGGTGAAATCAACCAAGTGGAAACAAGAAGAACTATTCAAAGAATTAACCAAAGGAGGAGTTTGTTCTTTGAGAAAATCAACAAGATAGATAAACCCTTAGCTAGACTCACTAGAGGGCACAGGGACAAAATCCTAATTAACAAAATCAGAAAGGAAAAGGGAGACATAACAACAGATCCTGAAGAAATCCAAAACACCATCAGATCCTTCTACAAAAGGCTATACTCAACAAAACTGGAAAACCTGGATCAAATGGACAAATTTCTAGACAGATACCAGGTACCAAAGTTAAATCAGGATCAAGTTAACGATCTAAACATTCCCATATACCCTAAAGAAATAGAAGCAGTCATTAATAGTCTCCCAGCCAAAAAAAAAAAAAGCCCAGGACCAGTCGGGTTTAGTGCAGAGTTCTATCAGACCTTCAAAGAAGATCTAATTCCAGTTCTGCACAAACTACTTCACAAAATAGAAGTAGAAGGTACTCTACCCAACTTATTTTATGAAGCCACAATTACTCTGATACCCAAACCACAGAAAGATCCAACAAAGATAGAGAACTTCAGACCAATTTCTCTTATGAATGTTGATGCAAATATACTCAATAAAATTCTCGCTAACCGAATCCAAAAACACATTAAAGCAATCATCCATCCTGACCAAGTAGGTTTTATTCCAGGGATTCAGGGATGGTTTAATATATAAAAATCCATCAATGTAATCCATTATATAAACAAACTCAAAGACAAAAACCACATGATCATCTCCTTAGATGCAGAAAAAGCATTTGACAAGATCCAACACCCATTCATGATAAAAGTCTTAGAAAGATCAGGAATTCAAGGCCCATACCTAAACATGATAAAAGCAATCTACAGCAAACCAGTAGCCAACATCAAAGTAAATGGTGAGAAGCTGGAAGCAATCCCACTAAAATCAGGGACTAGACAAGGCTGCCCACTTTCTCCCTACCTCTTCAATATAGTACTTGAAGTATTAGCCAGAGCAATTCGACAACAAAAGGAGATCAAGGGGATACAAATTGGAAAAGAGGAAGTCAAAATATCACGTTTTGCAGATGATATGGTAGTATATATAAGTGACCCTAAAAATTTCACCAGAGAACTCCTAAATCTGATAAACAGCTTTGGTGAAGTAGCTGGATATAAAATTAACTCAAACAAGTCAATGGACTTTCTCTATACAAAGAATAAACAGTCTGAGAAAAAAATTAGGGAAACAAGACCATTCTCAATAGTCACAAATAATATAAAATATCTTGCCGTGACTCTAACTAAGGAAGTGAAAGATCTATATGATAAAAACTTCAAGTCTCTGAAGAAAGAAATTAAAGAAGATCTCAGAAGATGGAAAGATCTCCCATGCTCATAGATTGGCAGAATCAACATTGTAAAAATGGCT
This sequence comes from Mus musculus, assembly GCF_000001635.26. Lineage (NCBI taxonomy): Eukaryota > Metazoa > Chordata > Mammalia > Rodentia > Muridae > Mus > Mus musculus. Next base: position 59,611,722 of record NC_000071.6, read on the forward strand.
ATCTTGCCAAAAGCAATCTACAGATTCAATGCAATCCCCATCAAAATTCCAACTCAATTCTTCAATGAATTAGAAAGAGCAATCTGCAAATTCATCTGGAATAACAAAAAATCTAGGATAGCAAAAACTCTTCTCAAGGACAAAAGTACCTCTGGTAGAATCACCATGCCTGACCTAAAGCTTTACTACAGAACAATTGTGATCAAAACTGCATGGTACTGGTATAGTGACAGACAAGTAGACCAATGGAATAAAATTGAAGACCCAGAAATGAACCCATACACCTATGGTTACTTGATCTTCGACAAGGGAGCTAAAACCATCCAGTGGAAGAAAGACAGCATTTTCAACAAATGGTGCTGGCACAACTGGTGGTTATCATGTAGAAAAATGCAAACTGATCCATTCTTATCTCCTTGTACTAAGGTCAAATCTAATTGAATCAAAAAACTCCACGTAAAACCAGAGACACTGAAACTTATAGAGGAGAAAGTGGGGAAAAGCCTCGAAGATATGGGCACAGGGGAAAAATTACTGAATAGTACAGCAATGGCTTGTGCTGTAAAATTGAGGATTGCAAATGGGACCTCATGAAACTGCAAAGCTTCTGCAAGGCAAAAGACACCATCAGTAAGACAAAAAGGCCACCAAAATATTGGGAAAGGATCTTTACCTATCTTAAATCAGATAGGGGACTAATATCCAATATATTTAAAGAACTCAAGAGGATGGACTCCAGAAAATCAAACAACCCCCTTAAAAGATGGGGCTCAGAGCTAAACAAAGAATTCTCACCCAAGGAATACCGAATGGCTGAGAAGCACCTGAAAAAATGTTCAACATCCTTAATCATCAGAAAAATGCAAATCAAAACAACCCTGAGATTCCATCTCACACCACTCAGAATGGCTAAGATAAAAAATTCAGGTGACAGCAGATGCTGGCGAGGATGTGCAGAAAGCGGAACACTCCTCCATTGTTGGTGGGATTGCAAGCTTGTGCAACCACTCTGGAAATCAGTCTGGCTGTTCCTCAGAAAATTGGAAATAGTACTACCGGAGGATCCTGCAATACCTTTCCTGGGCATAATCCAGAAGATGTCACAACCGGTAAGAAGGACACATGCTCCACTATGTTCATAGCAGCCTTATTTATAATAGCCAGAAGCTGGAAAGAACCCAGATGCCCCTCAACAGAGGAATGGATACCAAAAAATGTGGTACATTTACACAATGGAGTACTCAGCTATTAAAAAGAATGAATATATGAAATTCCTAGGCAAATGGTTGGACCTGGAGGGCATCATCCTGAGTGAGGCAACACAATCACAAAAGAACTCAAATAATATGTACTCACTGATAAGTGGATATTAGCCCAGAAACTTAGTATAGGGAGATATAAGGTACAAATTGCAAAACACATGAAACTGAAGAGGAATGAAGACCAAAGTGTGGACACTTTGCCCCTTCTTAGAAATGGAAACAATCACCCATGGAAGGAGTTACAGAGACAAAGTTTGGAGCGGAGACAAAAGAATGGACCATCTAGAGACTGGCATATCCAGGGATCCATCCCATAATTAGCCTCCAAACAATGACACCATTGCATACACTAGCAAGAGTTGGCTGAAAGGACCCTGATATAGCTGTCTCTTGTGAGACTAGGCCGGGGCCTAGCAAACACAGTAGTGGATGCTCACAGTCAACTATTGGATGGATCACAGGGCCCCCAATGGAGGAGCTAGAAAAAGTATCCAAGAAGCTAAAGAGATCTGCAACCCTGTAGGTGCAAGATTATGAACTAACCAGTACCCTGCAGGTTTTGACTCTAGCTGCATATGTATCAAAAGATGGCCTAGTCGGTCATCACAGGAAAGGGAGGCCCACTGGACAGGCAAACTTTATATGCCCCAGTACAGGGCCAAAAAATGGGAATGGGTGGGTAGGTGAGTGGGGGGGGGTGTGTGGGAGACTTTTGGGATAGCATTGGAAATGTAATTGAGGAAAATACGTAATAAAAAAAATTAACAAGGAGGAATAAAACAGAAAATAATATCTTGTTGAAATAAACAAGATTGTATTTTGCAACAATATAATTTCTAAACAAAGTATCTAACAGAGTCATCCTTAGTAGTTTATTTGACTTAGAAGAGAATAAATTGTTTCTATTGCCCTGAGCATTGTTATAAATTTAATGATAAACTTACATTTAAATAAAGTGAATTATTTGACTTTGGAAGATTAAACGTAATAGCTGAATAATTTCAATACATTTTACATGTTACAAGTTATCTAATAGGTAGAAAAACCCCAGATAAAAAATAACATGAGAGTTGAGATATTTATATTGTTTAGTTTACTTCTAGGTGCTATATCCTGTCCAAATACATTTTTTAAATGTTTCTTATATATAACATAGCATTATATATATTCTTTTATTTTAATTCTCCTGCTGTAAGTGCATTTCTTCACTGGTGATGAGGTTCTATGTAATCTGTTGAATTAACATAGAGGCAAAATATATAACCGGAAATTTGAATGTATTTTCCTAATTAATTCTGCATTAATTTAGGAACAAATTTAAATTGGTAAAGAAATTTAGTTTCAGTTCAAATGGTCAAATATTACAAATGGTGAATATATATATATATATATATACACACACACACATATATATACACACACAAATATCTAAGAAATAGTCATACATGCTTTGTTTATTTATTTACTTTTAAACATGTTTTTCTACAGTTATGCTTAGTAGTGAATCTTTAAAATGAAGAGTAGCTTCTTCAAACTTATAGTTACCCATCTAATACACAAACTGAAGTTTGGGTTTGGAAGGGTTTTATTCCCCCCTCTCCAATTCACACTTAAGCTCAGTTATCAAAAACTGGTACTCAAGAATTCGCAAACAATTTTGTTTCTGAGTGCACAGGGGTTAGGTTTTCTCACTTCCTAGTGATCCCTCTGTTGCTTTCTAAATTCAAGGTTCCAAGTGAGATGAACAACCTGTGAAATGTCATATTTTACCCTTGTCTCCACTTGTCACTACAATAGCTCTCTCAGCACTGCTGGTGACTGTGTGACTCAATCATAGCAAAATTCTTCCATCAAAAAAAAAGAGAGAGAGAGAGGGAGAGAGAAGGAAAGAAAATAAAGAAAGAAAGAAAGAAAGGAAGGAAGGAAGGAAGGAAGGAAGGAAGAAGAGGATGGGGAGGAGGAAGGGGAGGAGGAGGAACAGGAAGAGGAGGAGAAGAGGTAGAAGAAGTCTAGCATAGTTTACAATCCATTCTCACTTTGCAGGATGACCTGATTCCCAAAAGAAATTTCTAATACACATCAATATCACAAAGCCCAGGGAAAGGTGGGTTTAAAATATAAAATATTTGGTAAACAAGTTTTTATTTCTGTTTGTTCTGCCTTACTGTCATTTTCTATTTTAAATATGTCCATTAATTATTTATTCACTTTACATTCTAATCACAACTCTATATTATATTGAATTCTAACACGCATACATCTTCAAACTATATCTAGTTTATTTTATGTTCATATTTATTACTCAAATAATAAATATCAAATTATCACAAATAAATGAGAATGAGTCATTACGAAAATAATTTAAAATTAAATACTCAATTGGAAAAACGTGCCCAAAAAATACTTGTTTGAAATCATATAACAAGTTACATATAAATGAAGCTTCAACTCTATGAAGAGCTGTGGAGAATCAAATCAACAGCTGCTGAAAGAAAGAGAGTCACTGTTCTGTGGGGACAAAATCCTTCATGAGTTTTTAAATCTAAAATAGCTCTAAACGCATGTACATACGGGGAAACTTAATGGATTCAGTAATTACAGAAGAGGTCATAAATCCCACAGGTTGATAGGAGAGGAGTTAGTGGGTAGACAGAGAGCTGGAAGTTGTGCAAATACAGCATGCACGTACATGAAACAAAACCACAAAAAATGTGCAAATAGAATAATGAAAATGATCTCTTTATTGAAAACTATTCTTAGCATATATACTTACATAAAGTTTGTAATCTAAACCAACAATAGGAAAATGATGAATAAATTGGGAAATTATTGTATGATGATTGCTTATTTTTACAGAAAAATTCTGCTATTGTCTTTCACATGAGAAATGCATTCCAACTGAATGCATCCATAAAAGTAGAAATAACACCTGTGGGGGGTAGCTCAGTGGTAGAGTTTGCCTAGCATAAAGTCTAAAGAAGTTTCTTCACTACATACAATCAAAAATAAATACAAAAAATAGTAGCCTGACACCTTGTAAAAAATATGGAAGACAAGATATTAAAATTATTTAGATAAATGTCATTCTTCTGGAACAAGAAAAATGTCTTTGGAGAAAGATAAACCAGAGAAAGTAAGTGTCCAAAAATAATTAGGAACCTCATTGATATAGTAAATGGGGAGGAGAACGGATCAGTTATTCACACTTAAACATTAACTGTAAAACCATGTGTATGTATGTCTGTATGTGTGACTAATTGAGAGGTGTTAATTAATTATCCTTATCTGGCAGATTAAAGAATTTACTAGTAAAAGAGGGATACCATCTTTAAGAACATTATGTCACATGACAAGTAATGAAGTGAAATAAAGTGTTTTAAATGATTCATAGTAATAATGATATCACATTTATGTCGGAGAGGTAATGCAATAGATTTCAATTATATGTATATATAATTAATATACATAAATCAAAAAGATATGACTGCTATATACAATGTTCTCATTTAGATATCCAAATATTTAATCTAATTTTTATTATTGAAAACAATAAAAACAACTGCCCACTTTCCATTATATTAGCGTGTTTGCTGTAAAACATTTCACATTATAAAGGATTTATCTCAAAGGCTGAAAACTTGAAATTGAGATATTATTTAGAATAGTTTCATTTTTGAATTTAAAAGAAAAATTCTGTAAAAGAAATATGTTGATATTTTAAACAATGATGCTTTAATATGGTGATTAGACACCAATACTTAACTTCAATTTGGAAATATTTAAATGACATATTTTATATATATCTTGTGAGAATAAAAACATTAGATTTTTCTTAGCAGAGGGAGAGTTTTTCTGAGTTCCTGAATTAATAAGGATATTTACTTCTTAAATTCCTTCTCTTCGAGGGCAGTTTATAATTGTTGACCTCACAGAAGTCATTTGTAAATGCTAGCTTCCTTTCACAGCATAATTTTTAGTTACTTTATGAGTACTAATGCAGTCATGAGGAAATTGGTGCAATTTTCTCAAATATGGCTTAAATTTTAAGTCATCTCCCAGTAGCAAAGAACAGATTCTTTTTAAAAGCTGTCTACTTACATTACTGCACAAAACAAATTGGTGGGTAAATTACAATTTTCTTAATAATTAAAAAGAAAGCACATCTTAGAACATAGTAGATTTTTTTTTACTCTTCAAATATTGTGTGTATTTCTATTTAGATGAATATAACCTCATTTGAAAGTTTGATCCTTATGAAAATGTAAACAAGATAATACGAAAAAATAGTGTTTAAAGAGTTCTAAAACAGGTAGTTGATATTACAATAGTACTAAAACAAAATAGTACTGAAGATTTTTTTACTGCAAAGTTAGTTCAAATATGAGAAAATGTTTTTGTTGCATTATTTATCTGCATCACAGACACTAATAGAAAGGAAGAGTATTTCAATTGCACATTCTCAAAGAGTGCTGTTCTAAGATACACTGTGATGATTTGGAAGAAAAGATGAAGAACCTGGAGTTCTCAGCTTTTGGTATTTCTGTGGCTATTGATGGCTTGTCATCAGATGGCAGGTCGGTTGCATCTTCATCATCACAGTGCTAGGCAACCACCACTTATCAGGGTCTAAGTAAAGGTGTCCAATCTGTCTGTCTGGTAAACTCCTCTATTTGGTCACATGCTTGCAATTCACCCATGTTGACATCCATTTCCAGTATTCTTTGTAAGTTCTGAGATGAAGACTTTTCACATATTGAAATGAACACATGGTGTGTATTGGATTGACATTACAGTAAAAGGGGCCAAAACCTGCTTTTTGTAGACACATGGCATGAACTGTCTGAAAGCCATTGCTCTAAAGATTCATTTATAACTGAGATCAAGGCAAAAACATAGCCCCATAAATATGAATGTGTGTATATATGAGTATCTTATTTCATTTGCTTATTATTAGGTTTATTAATATAACAGTTTTCACAGAACTCTATTTTATGAATTTTTCAGGACCTTAAATAGAATTTGCTTTCTATGAAATAACATTTAGCATAATATTTGGATACACAATTTCTGATTTTATTTATATAGTTTTTAGTCCCTGAGTTCATTTAACTAATGCAATTTGTCTACAAAACTGCATAAGGGAAAATATGTGAATTATACTGACCCAGGCTGTTTCCCAAACAAAACCTTATTGACTGGGAGAGTTATGATGAGAAAAGGATCATTTGAACGCTTATCTCTGCTGGACTTAGAGGAGAAAGGAAAATTTGATAATGGCCTTCTTAGAGGCAAACTCATGGGAATTCAGGACATTTCCCAATTAGAGGTAAAGAGTGTGTTTATGAATTTTTTCTCTTTGATTTCCTTTATAATAAGTATGTTGCAACTATAAGCTTTCAATTGAATGACCTTATCTCACCCTTACCATTTCTTCAGGTGTACGCCTTTATTTCTAACATCAGACTGAATTTTTATATCCTTAGTGCTTTACAGGAGATCTAAATTTCAAAACACCACAAACACACACACACACACACACACACACACACACATACACACCTATTAAAATATACTTGCACTGTTTTCAAGTGGTCTTAAGGCGTATACTATTTTTCAGTCGTGTTTTTAAATATAATTTCTTACTTCCTTTCAGTTCATGTTTCAACTTGCAGCAAGTTACAAAGGAATTAACTTTGAACGTAGTGTACTGAGAGTTCTTGGCAAAATAAAGAATTTTTAAGTAGCTTAAAGAAAAAGATCATGTGATAACCGACAAAGACTGGCCTCGGCCTGAGTCTTAGCTATTACCTGTAATGCTTTAATAAATCAGTTTAAAGCTTCCAGTGTTTTCAAGGATTTAGGTAAATTCTGGGGATAGGTAAATACACTTATTCCTTGACTAACTTTTAGCTACGATCTCTGACTTTTAAGGACCCAAGATTCTTATTAGAGAGTTCATGATTTTAAAGTAAAATATTCTATCTACAGATGCTATTTGTTTAAGCAGAGGCCCTAATGTAAACTTCTACTCCAGAAGCATGAATACTTCCCCAAGTACTTGACTGTTTGCATATTGATTTCAAGAGTAATAATATTTTAAATGCTAGTTGGTCTCCCACCTTTGCTTATCTATCCTTCACTGAGAAAGGCACAGCCTAGAATGTTTTCTGGGATTTCAGTTGGCCCTGGTCACTCCTGCTGACTTGTGATGAGGTCAAGGTCTGACCATATCTGCTAGGTAGTGCCACACCTACAGATTTGTTTACTATCCTGACTCTACTGATCTGGACTGCTGGTGTATCCTTGAAGTATTTACAAGTAATCTGAGCTGCCACTGCTAATTTGTGAATTGAAATGCTGATTTCCAGACAACACTGACAGTTGCTCCAAAGAACCATTACTACACAAGTCTACTTACCCTGTATCCTTTCTTGTGGGTGGTGGGCTAAAAGTGAGATTAAAGCATTTAAGAATCATCATTAAAAATAAAGTTTGAAAACATTAAAGTGACACTCATGTTTCTATAAGAAAACACAGGAAACTCATTTGTTCTGTAATCTTGACTCAAAGAGAATAATAGCTTTAGATGTTGCTGCCCTCTTTATTTGGGGTGAAAGAACTTAATTTTATACATTTCTGAGGTAAAACGGGAGTATAGTATGAGGTAGATTTTGATTTTTGTTATAAATAATGATTGAGCACTTAATACCATAATTTATGTTTTTGAAGTTCTATCTAGCAATGTTGATACTGACAACGTGGCAACATTACTTTTAACAACAAAAACGTATATTATTCCTCTTGATGGGCAATACCTGTGATTGGGTCTTCTTTTATTTAGTTCACATACCTCTTTAAAATGACAGCATTAGATTTATTGACTAATATTTTGGATTCAATCCATTGATTCTACCACATGTACATACAATATGTTACACATTTTGTTTACAGGTATAATGTAAATACTTTATTTCACAATATTTCACATCAGAAAATAGGGCTTGCAGAAGCATATGTCAATTTCCTTGGAGACTCTACCTCACATTATCAGTTTCTTAGAAACTTTGACTTTTAGGAAGTTCTACAAGTCAACCAATGTATTAGTTTTTTTAAAATATATATATATAATTGCAGAATGATTTCCAATGTGCATTGTGAATGTGGGTTATTTAAAATGATACTTGCTGGGAATTGAATATTATGACTTGTCCTCATGCCCCCTATACTTGCTACTTATATACATCATCTGCACTCTTTCACAGATGAAATCAGAGCTACAGACAGGAGTTCATACTTGAAGTGCCATTGTTATTCAGTATTTATATTATATCCAAAACAATGATCAAAGTGTAGCCAAAGGTTAAGGGAGAATGCATTCGAAAAGCAACAGTCTGCACATATGAAACTGGCAATTAAGTTTAGCAGTATGTAATAAGTGTCAGAAGTTTTTCTTCATGACAGTATCCGCTAAAGTTGAATGTGAAAATCAAAGGTGATAGTGACAGAAATTAATTATGTTCATATACACATTGGTGGCAAACACAAAATCATATAGGTTCAAAAGGTCCCAATTGTTGCCAGCACAACAGACTTATTAAGGTCATCAAGCACACTTTGTGACACTGAAAGCTTGCTCAGACAAGTAATACTCCACTATTAGCCTTCCATGGCTTGAAATCTTTTGAAAAGCAAAGCCTTTGTTGTCTCCTTCAGAACATTGTGTTCCTGATCTGACACATCCTTATCCTAGGGCTATACCTGGAAACTAGAAAATGCCTTGACTCTTCAACTTCAGACAATCTGCCTTTTTGACATGTCCTATGTAGATTTTGGTCACTGTTGGATGGCGTTTCTATAAAATTCTCTCTAATTATCTTAGGCATCCCATCATTACTTTTATAAAGACTTTCCTTATTCTTCATTTTCTCCTTCCTTTATTATATTATTTAAAAATTCTTAAAGCTTATTTGTAAATTTTTTCATACAGAATATTATAATATCCTATCTCGTCCTCAAACTCTTCCCAGATTCTCTCTACCTCCCAATTTATCTAACTACTTTTTTACTCTATCTTAAAACATTAAGTAAAAACAAACTAATAAAAATTAGATTAAAATATACCCAAAAAGCAAAAAATAAAAAATAAAAAGCATAGAGTTCATTTTGCATTGACCTACCTGGAATATAAAGTGTGGTTAATATATTCAATGTCATTCCTCAGTGGTGCAGTAGGAACACAAACCTACCCAAAAAATCTTAGAGCAAAATTTATCCTGAAATGCAGGAATGGGGGATGGACGAGAGCCTGAGGGAATGGAAAGTAATAATTGGCCCAACTTGAAACCCATCCCACAGGCAAGCACTGATGCCTGGCACTATTAGTGATACTTTGTTACGTTTACAATCAAGAGTCTAGTTTGACTGTTTTTCTAGAGGCTCCATCCAGCAGCTGACTCAAGACAGATGCAGATACCAGCAGCGGAATAGAACACAGAGCATAGGAACTCTTATGGAAGAGTAGGGGGAAGGATTGCATGCGAACTCCACAGGAATACCAACAAAGTCAACTAATCTGGACCCTTGGAGATTTCAGAGTCTGAACCACTAATCAAAGAGCATGCAGAGCTGAACCTAAGCATCCCCACATGCATATGTATACCAGATATCCTGCTAGTTCTTCATGTGGGTCCTGAACAGATGGACAAGTGCTTTCCCAAAAGCTGTTGCTTGTCCGTGGGATATGTTCTTCTAGCTGGACTGTCTTGTCTGGCTCTACAGCAAAGATTTCAAGTGCCAGAGTGGGGGATACACAGGGGATCCCACTCACTCAGAGGAATGGGGGGGAATGATTTTGGGAGAGGTTGACTGGGAGGGGCCAATGAGCAGGAGGTAAAGCAATTAAATAAATACAATAAAATTCATTTGGCAATGAAAAAAGCCAAGTATTTACCTGGAGATATCCATCCTTTGGAAAATGATTGCTTAGTTAGATATTCACTGAAGCCAAGTAAACAGTAGGGAAACAGGGCTTATTGACAACATAGAAAATAATGAGTTCTAATTGAAAAAAAAAACTCTTAGTAAGCATTACAAAATGTAATCTTGTATTTAAAACGAAAGTATAGGGGCTGGAGAGATGGCTCAGCGGTTAAGAGCACACTGACTGCTCTTCCAGAGGTCCTGAGTTCAATTCCCAGCAACCACATGGCGGCTCACAACCATATGTAACGGGATCCAATACCCTCTTCTGGTGTGTGTGAAGACAGCTACAGTGTACATATACAAAAAATAAATAAATAATGAAAAAAGAAAAAAAAAGAAAGTATAGAAAGTAATGACGTTTATCAGAAACAAAGCTATGCTTCTGGGTACAGAGTCATGTACTAGAAACAGCTATTAAGGAACAGTTTTAAGATAATGTGAATTTTATCTTTTATATTTTGCAATGAAATAAGGATATTTTTGATAAATGGAAGTGAGCAAATTAAATGGGAATGAAAGCTTTCTGAAAATTAAGTTAATGAAAATATTTAAAAATCTTATTTCAAAAATTTGAGACAGTAAAGAACATTGATTATCTATTCATTTGACATATTTATTCAAATTAATATTTGGTATGGATTTAGAGCAAATGTTTCTTAAATTCAGACTCTGTTGTACATCAACTTCAACAAGGGCATGCTTCACTTTATTCTTCCTTCTTCGGGGAAAGACAGTAAACAGGGCATATTCTTGGCTTTGATGTCACACAAATAACTGTATTGGTGAGTGTCTATTGTCAATTTTACAGTCCTAGAATCATCTGGGTGAAAGATCTGTGGTTATGTCTTTGGGGGATTATTTTTAGTACATTAATTGTGTAGGGAAATCATGCCTACAATGGTTTGCATTATTTCCTAAGCATGAAATCCTGAACTCTATGAGTAAGAAGAAAAGTGAACTGAACACTAGCATGCGCACATCTCTCTCTTGTGATTATCTGCTCCAAGATCCCACCACTGTGACTACTCTGTTGTGATGGGCCAGTGACTTTGTTAGGGGTATATGATGGAATTTTCTACTCTTGAAATGTCATGTCTTCTAAAAAAAGTCACCATGTTGAAATCTTTTTTTTTAGACAGGGTTTCTCTGTGTAGCTTTGGCTGTCCTGGAACTCACTTTGTAGACCAGGCTGGCCTCGAACTCAGAAATCTTCCTGCCTCTGCCTCCAAAGTGCTGGAATTAAAGGCGTGCGCCACTACCGCCCAGCCAACCGTGTTGAAATCCTAATTCCCAAATTGATACATAAAATATAGAGAAGAGAGCAAATTCTAAGATGATTATTAGGTGAAGAGAAAACAACTCTATGGAGAAAAACTGTTGCTTAAACAAATAGAAGGAATCGTTGAGCATCTTTGACCCTTTCTCCCATGTCCAGTCACAGAAAGAAATCACTGAATTATGAGCCTTTACCAGAAATTATAATTAAACTCACAAAATTTGATAATTCACTAGATATTGGATCCACTGTTGTTACTTTAATATTGGATATTGCAATCTCTATAGAGGTGATCCATTCCCTTGTGTTACTAAATAACCAACTAAGCCGGGCGTGGTGGCACACACCTTTAATCCCAGCACTTGGGAGGCAGAGGCAAGCGGATTTCTGAGTTCGAGGCCAGCTTGGTCTACAAAGTGAGTTCCAGAACAGCCAGGGCTATACAGAGAAATCCTGTCTCAAAAAAAAAATATATATCACTAAATAACCAATTAATATTTTTTATTATAACCAGAAATATCTAAGAAAATTATGTTTTAATAGTGTCCCTTTAGCACTACCTGTAAGATCTATGATAATGATCGTGAGTATTTCAAGTAAACAACAACAGCAAAAACAAAATAACCATACATTTTTATATTAGCCATTTTTCTAAGAAGATATACAATACCATCTTAAACTCCCTTGGTTATGCAATGCATAATATTTTGCAGAAGTAAGATGAAATTAATGAGCCTGAGGGATATAAACATTTTCAAAGCAATTATATATAAAAATATGACGTTTATTATAACATTCTGCAGAACCAAAAACAAAATTATAAATCTACATAGTCAATCATTAAGTATTAGGCATGGATAAAATAATTATAGGACTTGGATGTATGTACTCCTTCAAAATTTATGGTTTTCATTTGTGGGAATTTAAACCATGAGGTAACAACAGTAAAAGGTGTGACTTGTTGATAACAGTTAAATTTGAGAAAAGATGAGACCATATATAAAAATGATCCATAGCATGTTCAACTGTGTAGTAAGAAAGAATTCACAGATAAAGCAATTGTTATACAATAATAAAATTTCAAATATCGTGATGGAATTTTACAACTTTGCGAAGAGTAAAAACAATAAATCAGCAAGTAATCTTTAGCAAATATTCTCAGCAATGAACAGAACAGAAAAAATGACAGAGTCATAATCCCAAATGTCAATGATAATAAATTTAGAGCAAAAATCCAGTAAACCAAGGTGCAAATGTATAGGGATACATTAAGACTCATAAAAGGAAAGGAACTCAAGAAATCATTGTAAAATAGAGATAAAGACCAGGCACATTTGTGCTCACCTTTTATCAATCACAGCTCACTGGAGAAATAGGTAGAGCGATCTCTGTGAGTTTAATGTCAGTCTGTTCCACCAAAAGAGTTTCAGGACAGTCAGAGCAAATAGAGACCCCACCCTCGCCCAAACCTTTTCCCCTAAAAGTTAACAGCCTATATAGGAAGCCATTCAAGAGAACTCTTAAAATTTGTGATACAGACACTGAAATGCTTGTCTTATGAGAGGTCCAACAAGCAGCTCACTGGGACAAAATCAGAAATTTACACCCAACCAATATGGGACCCCTGTGGTTAAATTTGGGAAAGGCTGAAAAAAGCTGAGGAGGAGGGAATCTCCATCAGAAGACCAGCAATCTCAACTGACTTGGACCCTGAGATCCCTCAGACACAGCCACCAATCAGGCAGCATTCTGAAGCTGAGGCCAGATACATATACAGTAGAGGACTGTCTGGTCTGTCTCAGTGGGAGAAGATGCACCTAATCTTCAGGGGAGAGGAGGAATGGGATGAAGAACTGTGGGAAGGCAGACCAAGAGGGGGCAATGACTAGACTGTAAAAATAATAAAAGTAATGAAACATTTTTAAAAATTAAAAAGATCCTAAAGTGCTGCCTGTCCACAATTGATGGCCTCTGGCAGGGATGCTGGTGGGGAAGGACATGGTTTTCTTTAAAGAGCTATGCATTAGGAGTTTGACCATGCTTCAAAGAGTACTTGGGTTACACATATAGGTTTGTTTGTTTGTTTGTTTGTTTTGTTTTGTTTTGTTTATTCTTCTCATTTTGAAGTGGGGAGACCACAAAGATTGGATATGGTCCTAGGAGAACCAGAAAGTGAGTGTAATTCGAATGGATAACATGAAATTCACAAACTATCAATAAAAAATTATGAAAAAAGATAAAAATACTTATTACTCTAATAATAATAAGCAAAGATTAAAATATAAGCATGGAAATATTTCTAAATAGCATAATATTAAGTATGATAGCATAATAAATATATATTCATATTTACAAGGTCATGGCATAAGCTTTGATACATGATAAACAAACAAATTATTCTGAGAATTAGTCTTAATCCAGGCTTCTATAATAGGTACTGTAGACTAAGTGACTAAATAAAAAAATATCTACTAATTCCTGATTCTGGAATCTGGGAAATTTCTGGTTACTGATTCAGTGTCTGGTGAAAGCCTATTCCTCATCTGCATAGTATATGCTCTTGGTATGGCAAAAAGAGACAGACAGTTATATTCTTTTTAAAAAGGGATAATTTAAATCCATTTTTTAAAAAAATTCACAGATGAAACTTTTTGGATACAAGAAGCTAGATCTTAAGAGCATGCTAAATAAAACTATGTTTATTACTGTTCAAGCAAAAGTGCAAGAATAAAAGGAAAATAAATATGAACAAAAGGGTATTAGTATTTTTAACTAAGAAAACAGCACATAAAAATAATTTTCGTGACAAATGAAAAAAACACAATATATCAATAGTACTAGCAAAACAAATAACAGTGTGATGAACATATGCGATACCAATAAAATATGCACAAATACCCTCAAGGAACAACTGCACGAGAGTAGAGACAAAAAAGCCATATATTAGCACTGGTAAGGGGAAGCTATCCAGGAAAAGTTTCTGAGAATGTTTGAATGGCAGAACTACTAAACTTGAGATCCTTTTTCATGTTTACTTGAGGTATGTCAGCGAGTACATTCTCTTCCTAGAAGTAGTCATGATTTAGATTCCTCCATTAGTACAATTATGACTAAGTAAAGGTCTCCAAGTTGTTCTTATAATCAAGAAATTCTTCTTGATTTATTTTATGCCACATCCTAAAAGGCTCTGGCTATATATTACTCTCAAGGCAAGCTGATCAATTATAAGGAAGGAAACGACATTAGAACGATTCTCACTCAACCTCTAAGAATGAACATGTATAATATATGCCTTAGTATATAAAGAAGAGAACAGAAGAAATATCAAAAAGAAAAAAGAAAACCCTTTAAAAATATATAGTTTCGGATGATCAGAGAATGGATTATTATATGTGCTCTGAAACACCTAAGTATTAAATAAAAATCTTGCTTCAAAACCAGTAATTTTCTTAAAATCATTCTAGCACCACAAATGAAAATCAAAACAGGTGTTATGGCTGTATTCGTGTCACATTACTCAAGCATGGGCTTATCAATGTTAATTTATAAAATTTAATCTTAAATCATTTGGGAACACTGAATTCATCCATAAAATAATTGATTTATTTTATCATTAAATTGGTGACTATTTTTTAAAACACTATATTTGCTTTGAAGTATGGTAGCACATGAGTCCTGCTTCCTCCTTATTTTTACCTTCTTTCAACTTGGCTCCGGTTAACCTTTGCAACATGCTCAATGAGAAACTCCAGTGAACTGTATCACCACACACAATTAATGGATGAATGGTCTATAATAAATGAAAATGCAATCACTGCTTGGCAATTAGCTTATGGATCATCTCCAACCACTTAGAAACTCCTCTGTCCACATTATTAAAATATGCTAGCTGGTTTAAATTACACTTAAAGAGGGAGGCAATATTCAACTACTTAGGAGCTTCATTGTGGGGAATTGTCACCATTATGATTAACAGCCCTTATGAAAAATAATTAATTTGGTATCTTGTTGCTAGGTCAACTATTAAATCTATTTGCCCTGAGGAAAAGACTGTGTGTGCCAGTGCAAATTCTTTTAAATGTGTGGCCCTCATACATGAATGCTACCCCTTTAAGAAAAAGTTTTAAAACTTAAGCACAGCAAATATATCTCCAGTATTAAGCTAGAATTTTAAAAAGAAAAAAAAAGAACAAAATGAAATACTCTGTCATTTATTTTCCTTGCTAAAAGAACATAGTGACAGGTAAAAAGGGAAATAAAAGCTTCCATTTACGCAGAAATCAGATGCATTCTCATATTTCAGATCTATCTTTGGGAACTCAATGACTCGCATTCAAGGGAGAAACTGCAGCTAGACAAAAGCATTTGACTTTTCATCGAAGAGTTCAAGCACAAGAAGCATGTTTCATTTTAAACCCGGTAGCACAAAACACAAGTAACCATCACCTCTGACTAAACCACTGAGATGAAAAGAAAATAAAAAAACAAAGCAACAGAGCCTTTTGAGCAAATGTCTTCAGTGGAATAAGAAAGAACACTTCTTGACTTATTCATAATCCTGTGGGTGAGAGAACAGTCTGGTCTTTTGAAAACCTCTTTCTGTTCATATTTACATTCCTCCCTGAAGGATCTGAAACTTATTATCATACAGTTTAATGAAGTCCTTGGAATCAATAGGTCTATTGCTGTCTGCAGAAGGTTCTATAATATAAACACATTGTACACCATTACACTTACATATAGATAACTATTTAAAGAAGTTTTTAAGCTTCTATTTATACTATATATCTTTTAGGAAATTATTGTCTAATGTAGCATTTTTTAATATACCTCTATTAACACTGGTTTTTTGTTTGTTTGTTTGTTTGTTTTCTTTTCCATTAGTCACATTGTTTGTTTGTCATGTTTTCTTGATATCTTGATTTTTTTTAATTCTATCTATATTTTGGATATTTGTCCTTTATCAGATGTGTCAAATTGCTAAAATGCTTCTCCCATTCTGTAGCATATTGATTTGATCAAATGACTTTGTCCTTTAACATGCAGAAGCTTTCTTTCATTTCATTAGGTTTCGTTTATTATTTGATAATATTAGTCCATGTGTT
This sequence comes from Mus musculus, assembly GCF_000001635.26. Lineage (NCBI taxonomy): Eukaryota > Metazoa > Chordata > Mammalia > Rodentia > Muridae > Mus > Mus musculus. The sequence goes on from NC_000071.6 coordinate 59,628,347, forward strand.
AGCATTTTGTTGTTCAGAAACCTTTTACCTTATGCAATGAGTTCAAGTATATTCCTCGCATACTCTTCTATTAAGTTCAGTGTGTCTGGTTATGTGTTGAGGTTATTGATATATTTGGAGTTGAGGTTTTGGGTGGGTGTTAAGTATGATGCTATTCACATTCTTCTACATGCATCTGTCTAGTTTAACCACAGCCATTTGCTAGAGATGTTACCTTTTTTCCAATAGCTATTCCTGACTTCTTTATCAAAATGTAATGTGCATGGCATGTGAACTATGTTGGTCTTCATTTCAATTTCATTCATAAATATGTCTTGTTTTGTGTCAATACAATACCCAGTTATTCTCTAACCATGGTCAAGTTATCCTCTATATAATTTCATCCATGGCCTCCTGGAACTTCGTTGAGACTAAGGCAGAAATATAGCACAGATTATTGATTGTCTATTTACCATAGACCATATATAAATTTACACTTTATTCGTTAAACTTACAAAAATATTTGACTTCATGCAAACACATGAAAGTGTTTCTTTGCATTTGTCATCGACATAAAATAAAACAATGTTCTTGAGCTCCTATCGAGCTAAGACAGAGACATACAGGTAAACTCAGTTTGTCCTTGGCTGCTGGAAGGCTACAAAACAACAAAGAAAGCAGCATTCACATGGAGGTGTGAGTTTCTAAAACTACTACTTAACTCAAAATGATGTAAAAACCGAGTTGTTACATTTTATTCAGGAACATGAATTTCTTCATTTGGAAAGACAATATGTGTTATTCTATAACATATATACATTATCCAAGTCCTTTGTTTTATATATTATGATATATGTTCATTTATACTTGCTAATTCTTGTAGAACTCCCTCTTTAAGGAATCACAACACCTATAATTGAGGCTTATCATTTTTGAGCAAAAATACCTGAAGTTGTCCTCTAGGATATACACATATGTCTACAAAAATGTTCATGAAACCATACACACATACACACACACACACAAATGCGCACATGCTTGTGCGTGCGTGCGTGCGTGCGTGTGTGTGTGTGTGTACATTGAGACAGTCACATACCAGGAACTTACCCCCGAGATCGTGGATATTGCTAACTCCATTACCCACATATAGAACCAGATTTGATTACATTATTCTTACAGTTTAAACTGTCGTATAGATAATAAAATATATAGCTTACCTCAACATGCTGCTACATATTGGGCTGAAAAGACACATATGTTTTCCAGCCTAAATTAAATGAGAAACCATAGGAAGCACATAAGTATTGGTTTAAGTATATGTTTATTACAAAATAAAGAGACAAAAGGCTCCATTGTAAAAAATTGAAAAGTATACTCAAATGTGAAGTACTAACCTAAATTATACTTTTTAGTAGTTCATGAAATTTAGAAAAAAAAGTTTAATAAATTTGTGTGAGTGTTGGAAAGTTAATCTTATTAACAATCATAATGGCTGTCTTGACTTTTCTAATGCTGATCAGGGATCAGAAAATATGCACTTGTAGCCAGGTGTGGTGGCACACGCTTTTAATCCCAGCACTCAGGAGGCAGAAGCAGACGGATTTCTGATTTCAAGGCCAGCCTGGTCTACAAAGTGAGTTCCAGGACAGCCAGGGCTATACAGAGAAACCCTGTCTCAAAAAACAAAACAAAACAAAACAAAACAAAACAAAACAAAACAAAACAAAACAAAAACCAAACAAAAACAAAGAAGAAGAAAATATGCCCTTGTACATCTCTGATAGTCTAAAAGCATTTCCAAGACTCAATAATATGTTTTTATAATTATACCCTCATAGGTCTATCTATATATGCATATATAAATGTGGTGAATGTGTGTGGCAATGAAAAAATTACTGCTTTTTCTACAGAGTAATAAAACTAAATATTAAAAATATTATCCCATAGAGGTGTCAAAAGTGCATATGAAATATAAATTTCTATAAAATCTCAAAATTATAAAAAATCTTCATGACATATATAACTAATCACAAAATTAACATAAACCAGTACCCCCAGAGCTTGTGTCTCTAGTTGCATATGTAGCAAATGATGGCCTAGTATGTCATCAATAGGAGGAGAGGCCCTTTTTCTTGCAAAGATTATATGCCCCAGTACAGGGGAATGCCAGCTCCAGGAAGCAAGAGTGGGTGGGTTGGGGAGCAGGGCAGAGAGAAGGGTATAGGGGACTTTGAGATAACCTTTGAAATGCAAATGAAGGAAATATCTAATAAAAGACAAAAAAAGAAAGAAAGAAATTAACGTAAAATTTCTCTACGTTTATTAAAACTTCAACTGCGCAGTGGAGGGGAACACAAACTTATATTGTGGTGATGTTCACAGAGTGCAAGAGACTGAACTTCTCTTTAAGCTTGGACTCTTGACTGGCGATCGGATCAATACTTAAAAGTACAATCTACGTAAATAAATAAGCGATTCTAGGGCAACTGTCAACTCTGAGGAGAGATTGGAATTAAGATGAATTGGCAAATACAGAAGTGGATACTCACAGTCATCTATAAGATGGAACACAGGGCCCCGAATGCAGAAGCTAGAGAAAGCACCCAAGGAGCTGAAGGGAACTGCAACCCTATAGGTGGAACAGCAATATGAACTAAGCAGTACCCCATAGCTCGTGTCTCTAGCAACATATGTAGCAGAAGAAGGCCTAGTCGGTCATCACTGGGAAAAAAGACCCCTTGGTATTGTAAACTTTATATGCCCCAGTACAGGGGAAGGCCAGGGCCAAGAAGCAGGAGTGGGTGGGTAGCGGAGCAGGGCAGGGGGAGGGTATAGGGAACTTTCGGGCTAGCATTTGAAATGTATATAAAGAAAATATCTAATAAAAATAAATAAATAAAAAGATGAATTGGCATCTCAAATAAGCTAATATATTTGAATAATAAGAAACTGGTATGCTTATATAGATAAAAACAATAATTTGGAAATGTGATAAAAGAAAAGGTCAGCCTAGGAGCTGGACTACAATATTAAAATTACTTCTGGAAATATTGATCGTGAGAGTAAAATTCAAAGGAATATGTTAAGACATTAGATGTGAATTAAGAATGGTGTTTCCCCTATGCAATTCCTGCACCTGGGAAGTGGAAAGTAAGCCAGTTACAGATGCACAAATGCAATTGAACTGTATTCAAAGAGCAAGGAATAGTCACTGTAGCAAAGTGTAGCAGGGAAAGGTAAGATGCCTCTGCAAACCCCAACTTTGGGGAAGTAAATTAACTGAAAACCAGCTGCATCCTGTGTTCCTTTCTTTGCAAGGGAAGACTAATCTATAGAGGACCTGAGAGGGGACACATCACAGGGAAGAGATCTAAGAGAGAGGGAAGGAAACACAGGCAATCAGAGTTCTCACCCCAACATAACACTAGCAATACCCATAGTAATAGAGAAGTACCTCTGATGAAAATGATGTAAAGATAAAGACTTTACAAAAGAGTTTGAGAAACAACCCAAAGGTGTCAAAAACAAACAAACAAACAGCCAAGGCATTAGACATAGAAGAAATTGATGTCTCTGAAAGATGTTCTCAGGGAAAAAACAAAAACAAAAACATATCTTAACTCTTAGATAGCTTAAATAGATGAATTAAAAGCATACACACACACACACACACACACACACACACACACACACACACACACACACACACACTCACACACCTATCTCCACATACCCCAAAGCATAAAAATCCATTTTTACAGGCTAAAAGGTATGACTTTAAATAAAATAAAATATTAGGCAAAGCATACTGTGATTGCAAACACATGTACATTCAAACACACACACACACATGCATACATAAAAAGGAGGAAGTTTTCTGAGACTAAAATGTATTCAATCTATTGAATTGTCGTATACATGTGTATCAACATTAAAACGATGCCAAATGGCTGGAGACTACATTTTTACGGAAAACATATTACCCTTAGTTTCCTTTGTAAAAACAAAACAAAAGAAAAAAATTGCAGAAATTTTAAGAGATATAGAAAATGTTTTGTGAAATTTTAATTTAGACAAGTAGTTCCCAGTTTTGCATGTTTATACAATTGTGATTTATAACTTCTTCAAAATCCATAAGGTTAATAAGTTATTTAGGAAAAAAAAACAACTTTTGTACCATCAGATGATTAAAAGCTAAAATACACTAGAGGCTCTTTCAGTTCCACTCTCGCTTAATATTGATGTTTGCTACAGTGTACACAGCCATCTTCCAGATAAACAATTTGGAACCTAGCAATAAAATACCAGCCATGTTCTGAAATGCTTTTATTTTAATTTTGTCTCATAAGCATTAATATTCTTAAATGAGAATAAGTGCTTCAATTCATTTAGTTGGATGAAAGCATGAATTTAGTCAGGCTGAAAAGTCTAATCACATAGAAGAGTAAAAAGTACATTTCCGCATTCTAAAGTAGAGCTAAATAATGGGCTCACTGGGAATGGTTGCTCAGTATGTGCCCTCCAGGAAATACATAATACATTGTGATCTCAGGCACAATTTTTATCTTCTTTCTTTTTAACTAAGGATCACCATTAAAGTACAGTATATAGAAAAACAATTATCTTTAGAGTTCACATATTTTATTGATCTTTGAAGTTCAGAAGAAGTTTTGGTTTGTAAGATATGTTTTTTTTTCTAATAAATTTTGATGATCTGGCATCTTTCTAAGACGATATCATGCCATGTTACTGTTCTTTATTTATGGCTTATTAAGATATGTTTTTACTCCTCGTTCTGAATTTTCAGGTTTATAATATTGATGTAGGTTGTTGCAAACTGACGATGGATTGTTGAAAACATATCGCTTTTAGTTATAGCTCAGTAGTTACAATCACATCTATCTATAAATGGAGTTGAAAGGCTTTTAAATGGGTTTTGGACATAAGAAACTAGACTGAAGGAAAGGCTATCCAGAGACTGCCCCACCTGGGGATCCATCCCATATACAGTCACCAAACCCAGACACTATTGTGGAAGCCAACAAGTGCTTGCTGACAAGAGCCTATTATAGCTGTCTCCTGAGAGGCTCTGACAGAGCCTGACAAATACAGTGGCAGATGCTCACAGCCAACCACTGGACTGAGCACAGGGACCCCAATGGAGCAGTTAGAGAAAGGACTGAAGAAGCTGAAGGGGTTTGCCACCCCATAGAAAGAACAAAAATATCAATCAACAAGAGTCCCCAGAGCTCCCAGGAACTAAACCACCAACTAAACAGTACACATGGAGGGACCCATGGCTCCAGCTGCATATGTAGCAGAGGATGACCTTGTATGGCATCAATAGGAGGAGAGGCCATTTGTCCTGTAAATGCTCGATTCCCCAATGTAGGGGAATACTAGGGCAATGAGGTGGAAGTGGGTGGCTGGGAGGATGAGCACCCTCATAGAAGCAGGGAGAGGGTGATGGGCTAGGAGGATTCTGTGGGGAAAGAGGGAAAGGAGATAACATTTGCAATTGTAGAATTTCCAATAAAAACTTTAAAAAATAAATATTTGTTCTTTCATTAAGGACTGTAAAATTCTCAAATTACCATTTGAGTAAAATAAAATATACATGCTGTCAAACAATTATAAAATAGGAATCTTTTGTGGGTAGATTTTGCTTTATTACTTCCAAATGTAGTAAATTTGTAATCAGAAAAAATAAGTGCAATTTTTAGATGATAAGACAAACTGCGCAATGGTTTATGGTCCAGTCCTAGAGTCTCTGAGTAGAAACCTGGATTCCCCATTAAATGATATTAATATATATATATATGTATATATATATGTATGTGTATATATATATATATATGTATATATATATATATATATCCAGTTAAGAAGTGGTTTCATTAAGAAAATATTGTAATAGTTCAATTCTCACAAATATTATTTTATAAATTCATTTAATATTAGATATTTACTAGACAGCAAAAGTACACTATTTTTTAAAATGTGCTTTTATTACAAACATTGAACAAAGGTTCTCCTTTCATAGTTTTAAAGTGCTTGCAAAAAGGTTTTCTCCAATGAAGATTTCCTGGGTATATTAACCATATGTAAAACCAAGATCCATACCCAGTAGTAGGTGACCAACCCAACAGTGATTCGGTAGATCTTCTGTCATATACAGTGAGGTATTTGAATGTAAGGCAAAATAATGATAATGTTCTTCAATATAATTTTCAGTTATGAATATTTTTTAAGTATTATTGTAACTAATGGAGAATTCATGGGATCAGATTGACTAACTGGCCATATTGAAGAACAGTTAAATTTATTACAACAGAATAATGAAAATTTAAATTATGAGAAATGAGCCAGGGGAAACAAGTAGAAAATATCAAAATAATTTCAAAACCTTTTATGTTCCAGAATATCCCAAAGCCAGAAAGGAATCTGTACTGTTTAGCATCGTCATCACTAACAGAAATACAAATAAAATGTAGATAAGCTTTCAAAAAACAGTTTCTTTCCAAAGAGCATGCACACACACACACACACACACACACACACACACACAGACACACACACACACACACACACACACACACACACATTTATTATACGAAATAAATCACAGAATAAATAGAAACAATGCACTGTTTCACATTTATAAAGTAGAAAATATAGCTAGAGAGTGCTCCAAATGAAGACACACTCAAGGAATACAGAAAATACCATTAAATTCCTAAGCATAAGAAAGCATTTTGGAAGTACATGGGCATCCCTCTTTTCTCTTGTCAATTTCAGCAAAGCCACATGTTCCCAAATTTTTGTTATGCAGGAGGGCCTCAATAAACATGCTGATAAGACCATAAATTGCTAACTAATAAATGGCATTTTAAATCTCTGAGAACATTTATAGTAATTATTCAATGTGTGTTGTAGAAGACTATATGAAACATGTGTAAAGAGATTGTTTGATCTAGCTGGGAACAAATAAATCCACAAGCAAGAGAACATTTTACTTATTGAAGTAATGTTACAACCATGCACAGTTACAAACAACCGAACAGGTTTAAGTTACATCACTCAGGATGATATTTTCTATTTCCATTAATTTGCCTGCAAAATTCATGATGTCCTCATTTTTAATAGCTAAATAGTATTCCATTGTGTAAATGAACCATATTTTCTCTATCCATTCTTCTGTTTTGGGACATCTAGGTTGTCAATATAGTTTTATAAGGAATGCAGGGGAATGCTGTTGTGATCAGGTTGTGCATGGTTCTAAGTTACACTGTACTGTGTAAAACTGCCAGATTTTGTTTGTTCACTTGTTTGCTTGCTTGCTTACTTGCTTGCTTGCCTTTTATGCACCTTGCCTGAGAGAATGCATTTTAGCAGGAGCTTTTGCCTATATTTTTTCCATGGGAAAAAAGAAGAGCCCCCATCTGATTACAACCAATCA